>NC_051230.1:24706153-25008653 GCF_015220715.1 Pygocentrus nattereri | reverse complement strand
ATTACATATTTGTGAGTGGCAAAAGTATGTGAACCTTTGCTTTCAGTATCTGGTCCACACACACACACATATA
Source organism: Pygocentrus nattereri (assembly GCF_015220715.1). Classification (NCBI taxonomy): domain Eukaryota; kingdom Metazoa; phylum Chordata; class Actinopteri; order Characiformes; family Serrasalmidae; genus Pygocentrus; species Pygocentrus nattereri. The sequence continues at coordinate 25,008,580 of NC_051230.1, read as the reverse complement.
CATATATATATATACATATACATATATATATATATATATATATATATATATATATACACACACACATACATATATATATATATATATATATATATATATATATATATATATATATATATATATATATATATATATACACACACACATACATATATATATATATATATATATATATATATATATATATACACACATATAAATACCATATACATACTGCTCAAAAAAATAAAGGGAACACTCAAATAACACATCATAGATCTGAATGAATGAAATATTCTCATTGAATACTTTGTTCTGAACTTGAATGTGCTGACAACAAAATTACACAGAAATCATCAATGGAAATCAAATTTATTAACCAATGGAGGCTTGGATTTGGAGTCACACACAAAATTAAAGTGGAAAAACACACGACAGGCTGATCCAACTTTGATGTAATGTCCTTAAAACAAGTCAAAATGAGGCTCAGATTTGTGTGTGGCCTCCACATGCCTGTATGACCTCCCTACAACGCCTGGGCATGCTCCTGATGAGGTGGCGGATGGTCTCCTGAGGGATCTCCTGCCAGATCTGGACTAAAGCATCCGCCAGCTCCTGGACAGTCTGTGGTGCAACGTGGCGTTGGTGGATGGAGCGAGACATGATGTCCCAGATGTGCTCAATCAGATTCAGGTATGGGGAACGGGCGGGCCAGTCCATAGCTTCAATGCCTTCATCTTGCAGGAACTGCTGACACACTCCAGCCACATGAGGTCTAGCATTGTCCTGCATTAGGAGGAACCCAGGGCCAACTGCACCAGCATATGGTCTCACAAGGGGTCTGAGGATCTCATCTCGGTACCTAATGGCAGTCAGGCTACCTCTGGCAAGCACATGGAGGGCTGTGCGTCCCTCCAAAGAAATGCCACCCCACACCATTACTGACCCACTCCCAAACCGGTCATGCTGAAGGATGTTGCAGGCAGCAGATCGCTCTCCACGGCATCTCCACACTCTGTCACGTCTGTCACATGTGCTCAGTGTGAACCTGCTTTCATCTGTGAAGAGCACAGGGCACCAGTGGCAAATTTGCCAATCCTGGTGTTCTCTGGCAAATGCCAAGCGTCCTGCACGGTGTTGGGCTGTGAGCACAACCCCCATCTGTGGACATCGGGCCCTCATACGATCCTCATGGAGTCAGTTTCTAACCGTTTGTGCAGACACATGCACATTTGTGGCCTGCTGGAGGTCATTTTGCAGGGCTCTGGCAGTGCTCCTCGTTGCACAAAGGCGGAGGTAATGGCCTCCTCCACATCTCCTGGTGTACTGGCCTGTCTCCTGGTAGCGCCTCCAGCCTCTGGACACTACGCTGACAGACACAGCAAACCTTCTTGCCACAGCTCGCATTGATGTGCCATCCTGGATGAGCTGCACTACCTGAGCCACTTGTGTGGGTTGTAGAGTCCGTCTCATGCTACCACGAGTGTGAAAGCACCACCAACATTCAAAAGTGACCAAAACATCAGCCAGAAAACATAGGTACTGAGAAGTGGTCTGTGGTCCCCATCTGCAGAACCACTCCTTTATTGAGCGCGTCTTGCTAATTGCCAATAATTTCCACCTGTTGTCTATTCCATTTGCACAACAGCTGTGAAATTGATTGTCAGTCAGTGTTGCTTCCTAAGTGGACAGTTTGATTTCACAGAAGTTTGATTTACTTGGAGTTGTGTTGTTTAAGTGTTCCCTTTATTGTTTTGAGCAGTGTGTATATATATATATATATATATATATATATATATATATATATATATATATATATATATATATATACATACAGTGGCAAGAAAAAGTATGTGAACCTCTTGAAATTTTATGGTCTTCTGCATTAACTTGTCATAAAATGTGATCTGATCCTCATCCAAGTCAAGCATATCGACAAATATAATGTGCCCAAAATAATAACGCACAAAAATAAAATTTTTTTCAGGACTTTATTGAACACACTCATTCAACATTTAAAGTGATAGTGGAAAAAGTATGTGAACCCTTGGAATTAATAGCTGGTTGACCCTCCCTTGGCAGCAATAACCTCAACCAGGCGTTTCCTGTAGCTGTGGATCAGACCTGCACATCATTCAGGAGGAATTTTAGCCCATTCTTCCTGGCAGAACTGCTTCAGCTCTGTCATGTTCCTTGGATGCCTCATGTGTACAGCTCTCTTCAAGTCAGTCCATAGCATTTCTATAGGGTTGAGATCTGGGCTCTGACTTGGCCACTCCAAAAGGCGGATTTTGTTTTTCATAAGCCATTCTGTTGTGGACTTGCTCTGGTGTTTTGGGTCATTGTCCTGTTGCATCACCCAACTTCTATAGAGTTTCAGCTGGCGTACAGACTCTCTCACATTATCCTGTAGAATTTTTTGATACACTTGGGAATTCATCTTCCCCTCAATGGCTGTAAGCTGACCAGGCCCTGATGCAGCAAAGCAGGCCCAAATCATGATGTTCCCTCCACCATACTTGACGGTTGGGATGATATTTTATGGTGATGTGCAGTGCCTTTTTTACACCAGATGTATCGCTGCGTGTTCTTTCCAAATAGTTCAATCTTAGTTTCATCTGTCCACAAAACATTTTGCCAGTACCGTTGTGAAGTGTCAATGTGCTCTTTCGCAAACTTCAGGCGTGCAGCAATGTTCTTTTTAGTAAGCAGCGGCTTCTTTCGTGGTGTCCTGCCATAGACACCCTGCTTGTTCAAAGTTTTACGAACTGTAGATTCATGAACACAGATGTTAGCCTGCATCAATGCCGCCTTCAAATCTTTGGCTGTCACTCGGGGTTGTTTCTTTACCTCATTGATTAGTCCCCGTTGTGCTCTTGGGGTCATTTTGACTGGGCGCCCACTTCTTGGCAGAGTAGCCACAGTCCCAAATTGTCTCCATTTGTAGATTGTTTGCCTTACTGTAGACTGGTGAATTTCTAAAGTCTTTGAAATTGCTTTGTAACCCTTTCCAGCTTTATGTAAAGCAACAATTTTTGATCGTAGATCCTCTGAAAGCTCTTTTTAGCGAGGCATGGCTTACATACGCATATCCTTCTTGTGTGGAGCAAACTCAAAAGTCTAAGTGGTTTTTATCAGTCAAAGTAGCTCTAGTACACACCTCCAAACTCATTTTCTTAACAAGACTCCAGGTATGACTCCAATGAGCTTTTTTGAGATCATTAACTCAAGGGTACACATACATATCCACTAGCACTATAATGTTTTCATTGTTGTTCTCAATGAAGATATGAAGGATAAAAAATATTTTGTGTTATTATTTTGGGCACATTATATTTGTCGATATGCTTGAGTTGGATGAGGATCAGATCACATTTTATGACAAGTTAATGCAGAAAAGCATAAAATTTAGAGAGGTTCACATACTTTTTCTTGCCACTGTATATGTTCTATCTATCTATCTATCTATCCATCCATCCATCCATCCATCCATCCATCCATCCATCCATCCATCCATCCATCCATCGAGAGAGTCTGCGCCAGATAATCATGTGAATTAAATTTAGTAAAGCAATCTGTAAAGAAAACAGATTTCAGAACAGAAAATGAAGTGCATGACTGACAGTGGACCAGACCTTGCTCAGTGCTGTGTGTAGACTGATGACTAGGTCTCTGGTGGAGCTCAGCTGAGGAACAATCCTTAAAGCACGTTCCAATATGTCCTCATGTCCCAGTGGTGCGTCCTCATCCCCTGGTGCCAATACAGGGTCACCACCTTCCAGCTCACCACGCTTATACTCTCCTTCCTCCTGCAGTAGCAGGGTGGTGATGAACAGACTGACTGCAGAGTCACTGTCCAGCCCATATGTACTAAACAAAGGAGTGAACATAAATTTATAAATTACATTAATACAGGCTACTGTTGAATAAAAATTCAACAGCCACTGCTTGTTTGATTCATTCAGGAAAAACTTACTTGCAGTATTCCTGTAATATCTCAGCTGTGATTTTTCTGTTCTTCACAAGGATAGGAATCAGATTCCTCTTAGTCTCAGAGCACTGTCTAAATACAGGCTGAATGGAAACCTGCACAAAGATAAAACTTCCATTAAAGTTAAAGTTAATGGAATTCCAAAATAATTTAATATTAATCACTGAATGAACGAACTTCCAAGTTCGAACTTACCCCCACTGGCAGAGTTAACAAACATTGTCAAAAAGTCTTCTCTCATTGTTTACTGTATGAGATTTGGATGCAACACTGTTAAAACTAACTCTGCCATAGGGAGGCTATACTTCGGCCTGACTACCTCTCACAGTGCGGTGTTGAAATGCTTGTTGAATTTTTCACAGAATATTTGCAGATGAGGCTGCTACAGGAATATAAGACATGTCTAAAAGAACATTATACTTGAACCTGTTTAACTACATAAATAATCCATATTACATTTTAGCCCACATTAGTTTGTGCCCCTCTCTCCTCTTTTTACATTAATGTAAAACAAAACAAACCATACTGGTTTATATGTTGCTTAAAACCAAACACTGAAATTGCAGAGCTGTTATTTTTCTACTAACCCCAAGTTTTCCAAGTTTAATTCCCCATTCTGCATCTGTGATAACTGACAAGAACTTTTGCTTCTCTTCTTCGTCATCATACAGTGAGCTGAAATGGGCACCAACCATAGCAACAGCCTGAGGATGAGGGGGGAAAAAAAGAAGGGGTTAAAAAAAAAGCCAAAAGATGCACAAGTCACATGCTCATACAGCATGACTGTCTTACCATGATCTTGGAGTAGTTTTGCCAAGCACTGGTAATTATCTTCCACAGAGCATTAAGCACCTCAGATTTACACAAGATAGTGCAAAGTCCAATGGCCAAATCACAGTCAACCACCCTCCAGTTTAAAACCTATAATATGATACATTTTACCAACAAAATATTAAAAAACAAACAAGTTTGATCTGATTGTGTTATTTTACAGAATTCCCACCTTATGCAACAAGGACACTACAACCACTTTGATAGAAGACAGAGCCGTCTTCTCTATTGCATCAAGAGTCTGTTTGTCTCTGACTAAACGACTGTTACCATGAAGCTGAGGGAAAGAGAGAAGAATCAGAAAAAATTAATTCTACATAGGCAAACAATTTCTTGCAATACACAAAGGTTAGTTTTCACTGGACTAGATCCTGTGCTTTGTGCTTTAAACATTCTTGTCCCACCTTCATGCTCAAAGCGAGGTCCATGTTGTTGGAGACAAAGTGCTGTAAAATGCTGCCATAAGACTCTAGCAAGAGCCTAAAGGCCAGCTCTAGTTGACTGCACTCCTGCAAACTCTGAAGCATAGTGGCCATGGGGCCCAGCAGAGGACGAACAAAATCAGTCCCTATAACACAGAGATATGATGATATAATGATGATTTAAAACAGCACCCGCACAACTTTATTATGCAAGTGAGCAGCAGTGATATTCTACATACAACAAAATTACATTAAGTCATTCCTACTGGTCAGTTACACATACATACGTATAAAGTACATGCACATTTAAGCTCATTTGATCATTAATGTTAAATAGGACTTATTATGCTCATTTTCAGTGTTCATACTTTTATTTTGGGGTGTATGAAGCATATAAATCTGTTAAATGTTCTATAAACATTATTTTTCGCATACTGTACATTACTGTAGTGACGCTCTGCCTGAAACGCTCCGTTAGAGTTCCTGTGTCTAAGCCCTGCCTCCCAATGAGCCCAGTGCACTCTGACTGGTCAACCGCCAGAGCGGTTCTGCCACAGTCTTGGAGTATACAGACTAGTACACGCAGAGCCGGCCCTGACCAACAGTCAAATCCTCCTACTTCTGCCTTTAAGAAGCCTAACCGTCTCACTCTTGTGACAGGCAGGTTCACATTGTTTATGAAGGGAGTGGATTTAGGACAGGCAGTGAAATTTGGGTGCAAAGACAAAAATGGGTTTCAAATACGACAATGCTCTCTTCATTCTCAACAAAAAGCTGTTAAAAAGAACCAAATCGTGGGTTAACATAATATCACTAGCAGACAGACCCTCCTCTCCAGAGCAGCTGTAAACACCAGTGTAGCTATTCTTGCCAGTGGCACTGGTTCTGCCATATCGATTTGAGCCAGAGTCCAATCCTTAAAGTCAGGTCAGTGTCTTCTCGACATGGCTAAAAAATTGCACAAACTCTTACAGGCTTCCAGTAGACGCTTGGCATGGTGTGAGGGTGTGCCAAGCGGTAGCCAGGCAGTACAGACAAAATGGCTGAAATTCAGTAGGGGTGCAAGTATTATTCGACTTTGTTGACTAAAATCGACGACCAAATTAGTTGTCAACTAATTTAGTAGTCATGGGCGGCACGGTGGCATGGTGGGTAGCGCTGTCGCCTCACAGCAAAGAGGGCCTGGGTTCGATTATCCTGCCGGGTGACCAGGGTCCTCTCTGTGTGGAGTTTGCATGTTCTCCCCCGTGTCTGCGTGGGTTTCCTCTGGGTTCTCCGGTTTCCTCCCACAGTCCAAAGACATGCAGTCAGGCCTATTGGACATGTTACATTGCCCCTAGGTGTGAGTGTGTGAGTGACTGTCTGTGTCTGTCTGTCTGCCCTGCGATGGACTGGCGACCTGTCCAGGGTGTATCCTGCCTTTCGCCCGAAGACTGCTGGGATAGGCTCCAGCACCCCCCCCGCGACCCTGACGGAGAAGCGGCTTAGAAAATGGATGGATGGATAATTTAGTAGTCGAATGGTTGGTGACGCCATTACGCATCATTCTCGAGCTCCCTACGAATGCTTTGACATTACCGCTTACTGGAGAGTTAACAGCGTGATGGCAGCCTCAAGAACCAAATCCTGTGTGGGAGCATTTCACTCTAAATTCAGAAAAAAGGTTGTCAGTTGTGCTGTTTGTAAAGCCGACATCGCTGGCGCCAGGGGCACATCCTCTGATGCTGGGTCATCGGAAGAGGAAACACGTCAGTCCAATGAAGATTCTCGGTAAGATAGGCCGCGTCCCAAACCGCATACTAGCACACTAAATAAAAAAATAGCGTATATACCATTAGAAGTGCAGTAGTTAGTGTAGTGTGTGAAGTACAGAAGTGTGTGGTTTGGGAAACGGCGGTAGTGAGCTAGTTTGCTCACGTTAATGCTAAATTTTGCCCTATTTCATGTTAAAAGCTGAGCTGTAACACTTTCTGTTTCAAAATGCTATTCTCTGGTAATGAAATGTTTCAAAATCTTTAACTCTTCGAACAGAACAAGTTTGCAACAAACACTTGCCACTTTCCCATCAGCTTCGTTAGAGCGCGTCTCCACTGAGGCGGGGAATGATCCGCTATTAGAGAGTAGAGTGTTGACAGACAGCGGAGAGTGTAGACAGACAGCGGAATACACAGATCACAGACACCACTGTTTACATTTAGACTGATTTGTTTATTTACTTGATTAAAGGAAACTGATTGTTTTGTTATTTGCTGCTACTTTGCTCAACCTTGGTTTTAAATTTTGACGGGAAAAAGATACTGGAGTTTTGTTTGTCTTTTGTATTAGCAATAATAACAACAGTGAATTTTTGAGTAAGTTATTCATTTTTATTGTCTTCATTGTTAATTAGCAAATGCATAAAATAACCTCAAGCAAAGCTAATAGCTACATACAAGTAATTTGGTAATGTAATGATTTATAATCCAAATAATCAATTATTCGTTTCAGTAATCAATAGATTATTCGACTAAAATTAGTCGTTTATTGCAGCCCTAAATTCCAGCGAGGCATTGAAGGCAGCTGTGAAAAGTAGGATCTGTGTGAGCGATGTCAATCCCTCTGACTTGTGCTTTAAGCTTTGTAACTTTGCAGATTGGTTAGATGCACAAGAGCTATACAACATACTATAGGATAGAGCATAATAGGTCCTGTTTAAAATTCTTAATCAAGTATCTTACATACAATGTAAAATTTTGTATAATATAATTACCTTCCTGGAGAGCACAATATGACAAGCAAGAGCAACCCAGGGAATGAAAAGTTGATTCTAGAAACACAGAAAACAAAAACATTACAAAGCATAAGCATTTGTATGACCATATATACAAATAGTGATGCACCCTCAGTATAACGGAGTTTTGGCTTTTCTCCTGTGAATTCATACCTGAGAGTGGCAGAAGACTGGTGGTAATCTTATACTGCACTGGAAGCACAGAGACTGGATCCAGTACTATTCCATCCTCATTAAAGACATCCTGAACAGTGGACTCAGCGTAGGAATCATCCTCACCATTCAGTACAGCATCCTGTATACCCATCATGGAGCAAACAAAATAAAACTTCAGATGCTGCCTGATCCATTCATACTGGTACATTCAAACTGGTTGAAATCTGATCTATTTAAGTTCCACTGACTTAAAGTTACACACAATACATCAAAACAAAAGAAGCAGACAGAAAAGTTCCTGCCAGCCTGATAACATCTGCAGTTTTTGACATGACTGTTTTGGATGACTAACCATTCTATGTAGCCAAAAACTCTGGATTTTGTGGCATAATCAGATTAAGCCACCAAACAGATGGATAGATAGATACTTTATTGATACCAAAGGAAATGTAGCAGTCATTAGCAGTCACATAACAGGACAGTAATGGTAATAAGGGTGTAAACAATATAACAGGAAGAATAAATATGAGAAAAAAAAAAAAAGAAAAAAAAACTACAGGCATATATACAAATAGAAAAATACAACAATCTGTAATAATATCTATAACCTGAGATGAAAGTGGCAGTCCAATAAAGTACAAAGAGGCACAGGTAGCGGCATATAATGACAATACTGAATAAATATGTCTAGTGTGGAGTGTGCAGATGTGCAAGATGCGCGATAGTGGCCACAGAAAGGACAATACAGTAAGGTGTAAAAAAATGCATGACAGACAAGAAATGCACCTTTGCAACAAAGCCACAGTCATCAATCTGACACTGGCGGTACACATCAGCGGCTCCTCGCGTGCCCTTACACAGTTCCACACAGTCCAGCAGCAGATCTGTGACACAGATCACACACAGACACATTTTCTCCATTACAGCCATCAGCTAATAGACTGTACAGGACTGTCAGCAGTTCAGAAAAAAAAATAAATAAATAAAAAAAAATCAATGTCTGATTATTTATAAGTAAACAGTAAAATGGAAAAAAATCCAATCTAATAGTTTCTGATTTATCTTAATGTCTTCATATCAAATAATTGCATGTAATGAACCTGCTTTTAATTTTAAGACTCTTAAGAATGAATGAGTCAGTTCTTTCTTTCAAAGATAATCAAGAAAATCTTGTTCAGTCAAATGTTACCTGAGCAACATAAGGATTAAATGTCCTTTCTATATTTTAATATTTGGAAAGTGGAGCAGTTTTACTGCAGTAAAGTTGCAGGTACCTGTGTGGCAGATAGTGACGGCCTGACAGGCAAGCTTGTGAATGAGCGCCGGAAGGTTAACTCTTTCAGGCAACACCATCGGGACGTTATCCTCCAGCATCTGGCAGAGGCGCTGAGCCGTGCTAAAGAGAACTCTGCCTGTGCTGGAGTTGGGATGATGCTGGTAGAGCTCACTAAAGAGGAGCAGAGCTACTTGTTACTCAGTGAAGGTGATCACACAGCTCACCTAAAGACCTTTATGCATCCTGAAACAACATGATTTATCATTCGTATGCAGAAATTTGTACACATATGCAGAAATTTCTACCCCCGAGTCAGAAGAAGTGCCACCACATCTTTTCAATCTATCAAAATCACTGGACAGCTCAACATGTTTGGTAAAATACATACATACATACATACATACATACATAAATATATATACACACACACACACACACACACACACACACACACACACACATACATACATACATACATACATATATATTCACATACACATACACACATATATACACACACATATACATATATACATACACACACAGGTATATATACATACATACATACATATACACATACACACACATACATACATACACATATATATATATATATTTCATGACTATGAAAATTGTAGATTCACACTGAAGGCATCAAAACTATGAATTAACACATGTGGAATTATATACTTAACAAAAAAAGTGTGAAACAACTGAAAATGTCTTATATTCTAGGTTCTTCAAAGTAGCCACCTTTTGCTTTGATTACTGCTTCGCACACTCTTGGCTTTCTCTTGATGAGCTTCCAACAGTCTTGAAGGAGTTCCCAGAGATGCTTAGCACTTGTTGGCCCTTTTGCCTTCACTCTGCGGTCCAGCTCACCCCAAACCATCTCGATTGGGGTCAGGTATGGTGACTGTGGAGGCCAGGTCATCTGGCGCAGCACCCCATCACTCTCCTTCTTGGTCAAATAGCCCTTACACAGCCTGGAGGTGTGTTTGGGGTAATTGTCCTGTTGAAAAATAAATTATGGTCCAACTAAACGCCAACCGGATGGAATAGCATGCCACAGCAAGATGCTGTGGTAGCCATGCTGGTTCAGTATGCCTTCAATTTTGAATAAATCCCCAACAGTGTCACCAGCAAAGCACCCCCACACCATCACACCTCCTCCATGCTTCACGGTGGGAACCAGGCATGTAGAGTCCATCCGTTCACCTTTTCTGCGTCGCACAAAGACACGGTGGTTGGAACCAAAGATTTGGATGTTGCCTGTCATTAGCAGTGGTTTCCTAGCAGCTATTTTACCATGAAGGCCTGATGCACACAGTCTCCTCTTAACAGTTGTTCTAGAGATGTGTCTGCTGCTAGAACTCTGTGTGGCATTGACCTGGTCTCTAATCTGAGCTGCTGTTAACCTTCGATTTCTGAGGCTGGTGACTCGGATGAACTTATCCTCCGCAGCAGGACTGACTGACCTTCATTTCTTAAATTAATGATGGCCACTCGTTTTTCTTTACTTAGCTACTTTTTTCTTGCCATAATACAAGTTCTAACAGTCTATTCAGTAGGACTATCAGCTGTGTATCCACCTGACTTCTGCACAACACAACTGATGGTCCCAACCCCATTTATAAGGCAAGAAATCCCACTTATTAAACCTGAGATGACACACCTGTGAAGTGAAAACCATTTCAGGTGACTACCTCTTGAAGCTCATCAAGAGAAAGCCAAGAGTCAAGAGTAATAAAAGCAAAAAGTGGCTACTTTGAAGAACCTAGAATAGAAGACATATTTTCAGTTGTTTCACACTTTTTGGTTAAGTATATAATTCCACATGTGTTAATTCATAATTTTGATGCCTTCAGTGTGAATCTACAATTTTCATAGTCATGAAAATAAAGAAAACTCTTTGAATGAGAAGGTGTGTCCAAACTTTTGGTCTGTACTGTGTGTGTGTGTATATATATATATATATATATATATATATATGTGTGTGTGTGTGTATATGTGTATAATATATAATATAATATATACAGTGGGTTGCAAAAGTATTCAGCCCCCTTGAACTTTTCAACCTTTTGCCACATTTCAGGCTTCAAACATAAAGATATGAAATTGTAATTTTTTGTGAAGAATCAACAACAAGTGGGACACAATTGTGAAGTGGAACGAAATTTATTGGATATTTTAAACTTTTTTTAGAAATAAAAAACTGAAAAGTGGGGCGTGCAATATTATTCGGCCCCTTTACTTTCAGTGCAGCAAACTCACTCCAGAAGTTCAGTGAGGATCTCTGAATGATCCAATGTTGACCTAAATGACTGATGATGATAAATAGAATCCACCTGTGTGTAATCAAGTCTCCGTATAAATGCACCTGCTCTGTGATAGTCTCAGAGTTCTGTTTAAAGCGCAGAGAGCATCATGAAGACCAAGGAACACACCAGGCAGGTCCGAGATACTGTTGTGGAGAGGTTTAAAGCCGGATTTGGATAGAAAAAGATTTCCCAAGCTTTAAACATCTCAAGGAGCACTGTGCAAGCGATCATATTGAAATGGAAGGAGCATCAGACCACTGCAAATCTACCAAGACCCGGCCGTCCCTCTAAACTTTCAGCTCAAACAAGGAGAAGACTGATCATAGATGCAGCCAAGAGGCCCATGATCACTCTGGATGAACTGCAGAGATCTACAGCTGAGGTGGGAGACTTTGTCCATAGGACAACGATCAGTGGTACACTGCACAAATCTGGGCTTTATGGAAGAGTGGCAAGAAAAAGCCATTTCTCAAAGATATCCATAAAAAGTCTCATTTAATGTTTGCCACAAGCCACCTGGGAGACACACCAAACATGTGGAAGAAGGTGCTCTGGTCAGATGAAACCAAAATCGAACTTATGTTTGGCGTAAAAGCAATACAGCTCATCACCCTGAACACACCATCCCCACTGTCAAACATGGTGGTGGCAGCATCATGGTTTGGGCCTGCTTTTCTTCAGCAGGGACAGGGAAGATGGTTAATATTGATGGGAAGATGGATGGAGCCAAATACAGGACCATTCTGGAAGAAAACCTGTTGGAGTCTGCAAAAGACCTGAGACTGGGACGGAGATTTATCTTCCAACAAGACAATGATCCAAAACATAAAGCAACATCTACAATGGAATGGTTCACAAATAAACGTATCCAGGTGTTAGAATGGCCAAGTCAAAGTCCAGACCTGAATCCAATCGAGAATCTGTGGAAAGAGCTGAAAACTGCTGTTCACAAACGCTCTCCATCCAACTTCACTGAGCTCGAGCTGTTTTGCAAGGAAGAATGGGCAAAAATTTCAGTCTCTCGATGTGCAAGACTGACAGAGACGTACCCCAAGCCACTTGCAGCTGTAATCACAGCAAAAGGTGGCGCTACAAAGTATTAAAGCAAGGGGGCTGAATAATATTGCACGCCCCACTTTTCAGTTTTTTATTTCTAAAAAAAGTTTAAAATATCCAACAAATTTCGTTCCACTTCACGATTGTGTCCCACTTGTTGTTGACTCTTCACAAAAAATGTCAATTTCATATCTTTATGTTTGAAGCCTGAAATGTGGCAAAAGGTTGAAAAGTTCAAGGGGGCTGAATACTTTTGCAACCCACTGTATATATTGCTATCTATCACAGCACAGACATAAAACATGCAGGGTTACACATAGTCTAGGCTCACTTACATATTGCACACTTCCACAATAAGTTTTTATGTTTAGATTATATATATATATATATATATATATATATATATATATATATATATATATATATATATATATATATATATATATATATATACACACACACATACACACATACATACACACACACACACACATTATATTATATACACACACACACACAATATAATAACATTCTTTGGTTCAAAAATAAAATTGGGCAACCTTTCACCACATTGCATCAAATTCACTGATTATTTTTTTATATAAGGCAGGATGCAATCATAATACATAATAACATGGTGTTTAATTAAACTACCCTTTTGACTTACCTGAGGATTTTAAGGGCCTTCTCCACATTACCAGCGTCTAAAGCTCTGACTGCCAGGTCTGCCCACAGCTCCTGCTCAGTCCGCTGAAGATGTCTGGCCAGTCGGTGCAGTCCAGCCTCAGTGGACAGGGTCTTGGTTTTACCATCTGGGTCATTTGCCACTGCTGCTTTGGCTTTGCTGTCTGGTTTAATGATATTAACTTTGTCAGGGTGCTTTTTCCCTGAGTGCCTCCAAGCTCTTGTGTTCTCATATGCAGTGATGAGCTGTTGGTTGAACTGTTGTCTCACTGCTGGGTCATCATATTCCTCAGGGGTCAAGATGATGTCAAAGTCCTCCTTTGCATGAGCAGATGCATGAGCAGAAATGAATATACTGGGCAAATTCTTTAAAGCAGCAACTTTCCATGTTAATAAATATTGTAGCAAAAGAGGTGGCGCTCTCTAGTTCTCTTCACATTTTTATCTATCCACAGGTTGTTTTTGTCTGCTAACAATTTTAAATAAATTTTATTCTATTGCTGAGTTATTTTAAACATAATAATGCATTATGTTTAAGTTTACCAGCTTAGAAATTGCTGTAATAATAATAAATTACATTTATATAGTGCCTTTCACAAACCTAAGGTCGCTTCACATAGCAAGACAAAAAAAAAAAAAAAAAATTATACAGAGGAGGAGGAAGAAAAATGTGCATTAAAGAGAAAAGTCTTTAAGTCAGATTTAAAAGAAGAAAGAGAAGAGCAGTGCCTGAGGGACTGAGGAAGATAATTCCAGTTTGGGGGCCATGGCACTAAAGGACCTCCCTCCCAAGGTGGAAAGTCTGGTGCGTGGAACAGCAAGTAAGTTATTGCTAGAAGATCTGAGAGAGCGAGAGGGAGTGTAAGAGGTCAGCAGTTCTCTGAGGTAGGTTGGAGCAAGATTATGCAAAGCTTTGAAAGTGAGAAGTAAGATTTTAAATTTTATACGGGACAGGACAGTCAGTGTAGCTGAGAGAGAACGGGGGTGATAGCTGAACGCTTAGTGTGGGTGAGCACTGTAGCTGCAGAGTTCTGAATGTACTGTAGCTTTTGGATAGACTTTACAGGGGGACCAACAAATAGGGAGTTACAATAGTCAATGCGGGACATAATGAAGGCATGAACCAGAGTTTTGGCATCTTTATCAGACAGGAACGGTCAGAGACGAGCAATGTTACGTAAATGAAAGAATGCAGTCTTGGTGAGGAATTTGATGTGCAGATCAAAATTGATTGATGGGTCGAGTAAAACACCAAGATTTCTAACGACAGGTGCAGGCTTAACGAGCAAGCCATCAATATTAACCAAAAAATTGGATGACTTTGATAGTAGAGGTTTAGGGCCAACCAGTAAGACTTCAGTTTTAGCAGTGTTTAGCATGAGAAAGTTATTATGCATCCAGAGCTTTAAATCAGAAACAGTGAATTAGTGTACTGGGAGGGGTATCTGAAGGTGTGTGTGTACTGAGATATAACTGTATATCATCAGCATAACAATGGAAGTTTAGGCCATGGCTACGAATAATCTGCCCAAGGGGTGAAATGTAAATTAGGAAAAGTAGGGGTCCAAGAACTGAGCCTTGTGGGACACCACATCTAACAGGAGAGGAGGAGAATTTATGTGGGCCTAATGTAATAACTGGTGTCTGTCTGTAAGATATGACCCGAACCACTGTAGGGCTGTGTCAGTGATGCCAATAGAAAAAAGACGAGAAATGAGAACATCATGATTAACAGTATCAAAAGCTGCACTTAAGTCGAGGAGAAGGAGAATATTGAGAGAACCACTATCAGCAGACTGGAGAAGATCATTAACAACTCGCAGAAGAGCGGTCTCAGTGCTGTGGTGAGTATGGAAACCAGACTGGAATGGCTCATAGAGGGCATTATCACTCAGAAATTTCTGGAGTTGGGAAGCAACCACTCTTTCCATTACTTTAACTAAAAATGAAAGGTGTGAGATGGGCCTGTAATTTGAAAGAGAAGTCGGGTCCAATTCAGGCTTCTTAAGTATCGGAGTAACTGCAGCAGTTTTAAGGGCAGTAGGAACAGAACCAGAAGAGAGACATGAATTTATCACTGTAGCAATAGGGGTGTTAATTACAGATGAACAGGCCTTGAGTAGAGGGGTGGGGGCAGGGTCAAGCTGACAGGAGGAAGCATTAGACTTAGTGATGAGCTCAGAGACAGAAAAGGAGTCAACAGGTGTGAAACAAGTTAGCTTTGTGTTCAAAGAAGGAGAATCTGTAAATGAGAATGGCTGGGAAGCAGAAGAAAAGAGGATATAGATTTGATTAGTTTTCTTGTCAAAAAAATGTAGAAAAGCCTAACATTGCTCAGGTGAATGGGGGCGCGCTGATACAGGTGGATGGAGGAGTTTGTTAACGGTTCGAAAGAGAGCTTTTGGCCTAGACTTAGCATTATTTATGATGGAGGAGTAGTAGTTGGAGTGGGCAGTATTAAGGGCATCCCTATATTTGTGGGTGTGTTGACTGTAAAGTAGAGAGTGGACAGTAAGACAGTAAGTTTTTTTTTATAAAGGCGCTCAAGACGCCGACCAATAGCCTTCAGAACCCTTAGTTCAGGAGTGAACCAAGGACAGGAGCGGGCAGCAGGGAGGAGTCTATTCTTAAAAGGGGCAAAATCATTAAGCAGTCCAGAGACAGTGTCATTATAGAGAGAAACCATGCTCTCAGGGGATGATAGGTTATGTACGTCAGACAGGGCTGAAGAGAAGCAGCAAACAGATTAAGATTGACAGACCTAATATCACGATAGACAACAGAGATTTTTTCACAGGGGGGGAGGAGTAGAAATATGAAAAGTACATTCAATGAGCTTATGGTCAGAGATACCAGAAACTGAACCAGAGACAGAGATATCATTCAAACCAGTAGAGCAGAGTAAATCAAGAGTATGACCATGAGTGTGAGTTGGAAAATCAACATGCTGCATCAAGTTAAAATACTCTAAAGCTTAAAGGAACTCAGATGTGAAAGAGCATTCAGTATCAACATGGATATTGAAGTCTCCAAGCACAATTATGGCAGAGCAAAGAGATGAGATGATTGTGAGGAGTTCATTAAGTTCAGACAAGAAGTTAGCAGCAGGTCTGGGAGGGCGATTAACTAACAGTAACAGGAACAGTAAAGGTGAGGAGGAAACAACCTTCAAGGCAATATATTCAAAGGTTGTAGTTCTGAATAGGGAAAGTTCTTTGACCATTAAACCGGAATGGTGAACCGCAGCAAGACCACCTCCTCTCCCTTTTAGTCGGGGTTTTGAGAGATAACTGTAGCCTGGGGGTGTCAGCATGTTTAAATGTAAGTAGTCACCGTGTTGTTGCCAGGTTTCCGAAAGAAAAAACGACGGTGAGACATTGTTGTTTATATAGTCTTCTTGTAAAGGCTGTAATATGAGCATGAAATAACTAAACTGCTCACAAAGGTCTGATGGTATTGGTATTTGTTTCTGGTAGTATCTTCGCTCAAGGGAACCTATTTGTACAAGATAGGATATATTCTCAGTGGTCAACAAAGCACTTCTGCAAGTTGCTCTGGTTAAGGGCATCTGTTAAATGCTATAAATGTAAAATTTTATCTGTTATTAATCTGCAATGTCTTTAGTTTTTACAAGTGTGCTAAGAAATAATTTCATACTAAAAGACCTTCTGTAGTTCACGGAACTCAGAGCTCCTGTGATGTAACAAAAACAACAGCAGGCCTTTTTTGGCAAACAGGAGACGAGGCTAACAGCTTAAATGGAGCTTCACTTGGCATAGTTTCTTTATCCAAATTACTTTATTTATGCAGCTTTAAAAACCTTTGACTCTTGGTTTCAATCTTCTTGAACTAAAGAAGGTTA
Organism: Pygocentrus nattereri; assembly: GCF_015220715.1. Lineage (NCBI taxonomy): Eukaryota > Metazoa > Chordata > Actinopteri > Characiformes > Serrasalmidae > Pygocentrus > Pygocentrus nattereri. The sequence goes on along the minus strand of NC_051230.1, from coordinate 24,991,232 downwards.
TGTATTTTCCAAAAAGCTATACAGCAAAATCAGAAATTTAGTTTTTCTGTTTCCTTTCATAATGAATCAGTGTCAGAATGTTCATTATTAAAAATCTTTCTTGTATTTGTATCTCTGTTATTGTTTGTTTTAACTGTTCTGGTTTTATTGGAAAATTAGCTTCTAAAAGCCCAATAAAGACATAAGAAGAAATCTTGAATATGTCCCTAAACTAAAGCTAAATCACTTTCCAAACACCAAAAGGTATCTTCCCTAATGCGGGCATTAAAAGCAGATTCCCTTTTATGTCACTTCCATTAAAATTCAAGCATGTAAATGAACAAAGGATAATTGTAGTTTTTACTACAGTGTGTTTTTACTGAGATTCTACACGTTTTTCTGAACCAAGGGAATATGGAATCAAGACTCACTTCAGTAGAATGACAGATGTATGGCAGCTAATTAGCTCAAGATAATCCAGTGTCATTTAAACATATAAGTGAATTAAAACTGAAGTGTTCTGACCCAGTTTAATGGCTTCACTAGTCACAGAATAACCTGCATAAGATTGTTCTGTGCATAAGCCACACCTAAAAATGTTCTAATGTGCATGAAATATTAACGTACCTGCAAGTGAGCAATGGCTGTGAACATTTTCAAATTGTTCTCGCACTCCATCCTCTTTAAGGCATCATCTGCAAGTACAGAAACGCATTAAAACTTCAGTCCATCACACTCAAAGCCTAAGAAACTGTTGGTTTTTGAACTTTAAGTCCTATTAAAACTGAAAGCGTTTCAAAAATAATCACCCTTTTGAATGCTCTGCAGGTACTTCAGTGCTTCCACCAGCATCTGGGCAACTTGCATCCGCAGTTTTTTAAGCTGTTGAGAAAATGAGTCCATTAGTCAATATCAAATAATGTTGCATTTCATTATAAAGGAAGTCTAGTGGTTTACTTCACCCACAAACCTCCTCACAAATGTGTTCCTTAATTTGCAGTTGAAGTCTTGCCCAACTGGTGAGCCGCTCAATTACAAGTTCTGTTTCGGCAGGTGGCAACTTTTTCAGCTGTGCTATACACTTCTCTCTCTGTAAATACAACAGACGGTGGGCAGAAAGATAATGACATTACAAAACCATAACACCAAATTTACATATACAAAAAAAATTATCAGCACCAAGTCCCTTAACTGACAGGCAATAATTAAACCAGTGCGGCAAGCCCTGTGCTAAACAAGCATGAGAGGATCTCTCTTTACTTGCTATCAACTGCTTGAAATTAAACTTTTGAATAACTTTTAAGGACAAGACCTAGTTTGTGACCTGCTTACTTTTTCTTATTTAACTGAAAAGTAACAATTATATTGTCAAAGGAAGACAAGACATCTCCAAACCTGGTAAAGAGTCTCTATGCTTATGGGAAAAGTGTCCTGAGTAACATACCTTGTTATGCTCCAAAAGCTGAATGCAGTGGATATAGTAGATGTGTGATGAGCTGAGCTTATAGGCTTCAGCCAGCTTCAGAGAGTCCTCCAGAGAGGTGGGCAAGTCCTGCTTTAGAATGTGTCTCACTAGCATCTATGCAACACACAGAAGAGTATTTAAAACATTTAGAGCAATTTCCCAAATTTAATGTGTTTCTCAGCTCCCCCCGCCTAAGGATTAAAGTCATGAGATTAGGCTGGGAGTTGTGCTAGTGCAAAATTCTGATGTCTGTTACATCAGAATGTAGAACAAAAAAATAAATAAACGCTCACCATGGTCTCTCTCGAGTTAGAGAGTGTTAAGTTACGAATCCCATAACATCGCAGAAGTTTTTTCATCTCCATCAAACGATAGCTCTCTTTTAAAAGTTCCTGTCTAAAAGGGTAAACGGAGTATAATCACAGGCAAAGCACTAAAGAAACATTAAAAAAACAAAAAAAAAAACAACCATCCATAAATGTAAAACTAATGGAATCATTTCAAAGTAAATATAGGGATATATTTTATTGCTGCTTAAAACAGCAGTCTGAGGGGCAAATCCACTTTGCTTCAATAACCGGTCTGATCATTAATGGTTATAGCATAAATATGATCATTTTTGGTTACTTACTTGGGGTGCTCCTTTTCTAGATGCTGCTGAACTAGTTTCTCAATAGTGTCACTCCAGGGAACCACCGCCTTGTACATTAACTCAAGCAGAGCATCCATCACCAGCTGAAACACCACATAATAATATAAAACAACTAATAAAATGAATAGTTCCACTGCTAAAATGTGTTTGGCTGAGCCACATTTGAGGCATTTGTAAAATACTCTATATGCGCACACCTATGATCAACTCACAACAACCAAGTCTATGATACTGCTCACACTGACCACCAAGTGTACTGACAGTTGAATAATCCTGTTTTGTTTAAACTGAGGAGCAGACAACTAACTTTATTCACAGTTAGGATAAACGAAAGCAGATATTTTCATTATTGTATGGCAGAAAATTTAAATATTCATGAAATGACTGCATCAACAATGGGCAACAGAAAATTTGTATTTATTCAGCAGTCAGTAGTTTCTTAGAAACAACAGCATACTCCAAATGAACTACATTTCTTAATAGTTTTTGCAAATATTATTATCAATAGTTAATAAAATACCTCTGCATTTTATCATATTTTGTCATTGTCATTTTATAAAAGCAATAAGCCTTTTGAGGCCATATCAGTGATCTCACCACAGGAAAACGTGTTTTTACTCTGCTTTGCATCATGCCTTCATAATTTTATGACACGCAGTGTAATACAATATTCTGTATGTGTGATGTGTGAACAACTCTTACATTAGTGTCGGTCATGCAGTGAAGCACAGCAACTGCTTTAGCCTCCCACTCGGTAAACAAAGAAGTGATCTGAGAACTGCAGCAATCCAGCAAGTCCTGAGAACAAATCACAACCCAAATTACAACAAAGATAAAAAGATTGCAGCGTTTAGACCAATGTTTGTTTTGTTATAGTGATAGTCTGTCGCAGGAGAGAAGTCCTCAATAATGATCCACAAACTTAAAAATAACTCCCCCCAGAATATGCAGTTAGACACTTTAGGCAAATTTATCAGCCAAATAAAAATTAATCTCCATCAGCTCATCATAAATCAACTTCATCAATTTCCATGGGCTCCTCTTTATGAAGAAACAAGTTAGAAAAGCTCAAAATTAGCTGGTTAAACATGGCGGTGGAGATTATTTTCACATGTTAAATCCTGGTGAAGCAGTAGAAAACTTTAATTGCAGTTTGATTTTTACTGATTAGTGACTATTATGATGCAGCTTTGGAATGTGCTGTAAGTTTTGTGATGTTATAGATGGAGTGTTCCTGAAGGACTGTGGACTGAGATATGCTATTCTTTGCTTAGTGGCCAGCTGAGCTTCTAAATCAGTTTAATAATAATAAAAAAAAAAAAAAAAGAAAGAAAGAAAAAACAGAGCAACAGACTGAGAACAACTAGGAAGGAACATGCTGTTTGTACTGTTGTGTCATGAATGAATGAATGCAACAAGCCAGACTTCTATAGCTGTTTATAGCTAGGTCTAAATTAACATAACACTTGGATTTTAAGATGACCTGCTTACACCCATTTTCACAAATGTCTAGAGTTACTCATGTGTCAAGTCAAGCATATTTACCATGATAGCTGTGGAGCTAGCTAACATTTCACTGGTAACTATTTACAAAAGAATATTTCTAAAACTGGCAATCAAAACATAAATAATACTATTCAGATTTAAATTCTGGTGCTTTTATTGACACCTAGGGGAGTGAAAAACTGTTAAAAAGGTGTAAATTTACTGAAATACACAACTTGCACTTATATAAGCACTCAGCACTCAATGCTGTGCCTGCTTTTGTTGGTTGTGAAATACCCATGATGTATTCCAATATTTATTCATATTTTTATACTTTCTGCTTTCTTTCATTATTTTTGTCAGCCCTACATTGCAGGCCATGTCGCTAATAAGACGTATAGTGCTACCTGTTGTTTGTTGCATATGCCATGTGTGCGTGCGCGTTTCAACAATGGTTGTCTGTCAGTGACACCATCTAGAAAAACATTTCTTAGAAAAGAGTAGCCACACACTGAGACATGTCTATAATTATCTACCCAACCAGACAATATGTGTTTTACATGATTCAGTAAAATTGGGAAAATTGTGGTAACACAAATTGGTAATGTTAAGCAGCAATCAATGCCTCACAGATTAAGCAGACTGCATTTACCGTCAATGAACATGCTTGTCAGGTTCAAGTGCTCACTTTCCATGTAGAATATATTGAGAATCTTCAATTAAACATCACAAGTTTAAGCCTTTCAATTACAAAAGCACACTTCCATTCCTCATTTTAATAACATAATTTAAAGAAAACGGTTTTACTACACAAACTATGAACACATAAAGCAAAGGCACATCAAGATAAATATGCTAAAAATAATGTCTGGGGCAACACTGCATTTTGTTGCCATATGGCAGCCAACAAAAATGGAACAACAGTCTTTTTTTTAAGACTAAAAATTATGAGAAAATAGCAGTGTCCGATAGCAGTGTATTCATTTACTCCCATTTTCCATCCATCCATCCATAATCTTCCGCTTCTCCGGGGTTCGGGTCGCGGGGGCAGCATCCTGAGCAATGAAGCCCAGACCTCCCTTTCCCCAGCCACTTCCACTAGCTCCCTGGGAGGGATTCCGAGGCGCTCCCAGGCCAGCTGGGCGATATAGTCACGCCAGCGTGTCCTGGGTCTTCCCCGGGGGGAAGCGTCCAGGAGGCATCCTAACCAGATGCCCGAACCACCTCAGCTGGCTCCTCTCGACGTGAAGAAGCAGCGGCTCTACTCCGAGTCCCTCCTGGATGACCGAACTTCTCACCCTATCTCTAAGGGAGAGTCCAGCCACCCTGCGGAGGAAACTCATTTCGGCCGCTTGTATTCGCGATCTCGTTCTTTCGGTCATTACCCAAAGCTCATGACCATAGGTGAGGGTGGGAACGTAGATCGACCAGTAATTCGAGAGCCTTGCCTTATGGCTCAGCTCTTTCTTTACCACAACAGACCGGTAAAGAGCCTGCATCACTGCTGACCCAGCACCAATCCGCCTGTCAATCTCCCGCTCCCTTGTACCATCACTCGTGAACAAGACCCCGAGATACTTAAACTCCTCCACTTGAGGCAAGAGCTCATCCCCGACCCAGAGAGGGCTCTCCACCCTTTCCCGCGTGAGAACTCCCATTTTACGCATTGCAAATTGTAGCTCTATTGTTAGTAGAACTGCCATATGACGACAACAATGAAAATTAATAATTTTAAATACAACTGAAGAATCTAAAGTGGTTTAAGTGATGACAGAACATGCAACCTTCCACAGATGAAACTGTGACAAACTGTGAGAAGGTTTCAGTGGCCAAAAGCACACCAAGCAGCTAAAAGTTTTCCCAAAGGGAGAAAAAAAAAAGACTGTAGCATAAATAAATGACTAAATTGGCAATTGTTTTGTGGCAACAACATGATAAAGGGTTAATAACAAACGTACCTCTCGCATTTATTATCATAAAACCGCTACACATATTCAGCAAAATAAAACAAACTGGCCACCTGCCGATTTCACGTTTTGATTTTGAATAACAAGTCTTGTGGAACCAATTACTTTTACAGGTAAACATGTGCACCAAAGAGGGAGAAGTGGAAAGGAAAATACTACCTTGATGTAGTCCAACAGAATTTGATCAAGGTCAAGTCTGTGCTCAAGAGCGTAAGGTCTAACACTGCTCTCAATTACTCCAGGAATCAGTTCTGGAGCGAGCACTTTATCCAGCATTAGAAACGCCATACTGCGTGTACTTCCCTGCAAATAAACGAAAACATACATGTAACAGCAATTAAACATACAATGTCTAAAATCTCAAGTGGGACATTAGGATTTGCTTTCCAAAATTTATTTAATACATTGTGGAAATCGTGATTCATCATTTTCAAAAGTATATAACTTCAGGTACATCATAACATCGCAATCAATACTTTGGGTTCAACTGCACAACAGCAAGCAGCAAAAAAAAACAAAACAAAAAAACAAAAACACAACAACAACAACCCACAACATCACCTCCTATTTCAAAACAAATGCTGAGACACCATGCACATGTTCAAACCAGAGATCTTCAAAAGCTACTCTTAAAAGTCAATATATAAAAGTCAAATATCTTGGTGGTTGTATAAAAGTTATAAAAGGTTGGGAACATTTGGACTAGAAAAAAACGATTTTTCACATTTTAAAAATTTTTTTAATACAACATGCATGATAATTAGAGTAAATAAAAATGATCAAAAACTACAGGAATCATTAGGCCTTCTCTGAAGGCCTAGAAGGCCTGATGGACTCCACAGCACAAAAACATAAAGTCTCATCGCTTTAAAAATGAATCATCATTACTCTAATTATTGTACATGACTAGTATTATTATTCAGCCTTAAAATTATGCACATTTAATCAGAAACAATTAAGAAAGAAAAAAAAAAAACATACTGTGATAATATTGTGATAACGATGTCCAATATTATATCGTTATATCATCATATTGCCTACCCCTAGCAATAAGTCATATCAATATCATGCATACCTACCATCTCAAAGTCAGAGAGCGAGAGCCGGCAGTTGTATTTAGCGTAGAGGTCACACAGTTGTCGTAAATTGGTTACCAGCACCTTAAGATGCTCCACTTCCTCTGTTCTATAGTCTTCAGTCTGTGAAAGGGTTACATACATCAATTTAGAGTTTTCACAGCACCTACAGAGAGCAAGAATCAAATGACAATGACACATTACAATAATTTATGTAAGAGGAACTCAAACAGGTGAGTTACATTAGTAATTAAATGTACTTTTTCCACAGAATAAGCTACAGAAACATTCTGAAATGAATTTCTTCAGTTAAACTAAACATAATAAACACAACCCCAATTCCAATGAAGTTGGGACATTGTGTAAAACAAATAAAAACAGAATACAATGTTTTGCAAATCCTTTTCAACCTATATTCAATCGAATACACTACAAAGACAAGATATTTAATGTTCAAATGGATAAACTTTATTGTTTTTTGCAAATATTCACTCATTTTTAATTTGATGCCTGCAACATGTTCCAAAGAAGTTGGGACAGGGGCAACAAAAGACTGGGAAAGTTGAGGAATGCTCAAAAAACACCTGGTTGGAAGATTCCACAGGTGAACAGGTTAATTGGAAACAGGTGAGTGTCATGATTGGGTATAAAGGGAGCATCCCTGAAAGGCTCAAAATCATCAAAAGATTCAGAGAATCTGGAGAAATCTCTGCAAGTAAGTGGCAAAGCAAAAAACCAACAATGAATGCCTGTGACCTTCAATCCCTCAGGTGGCTCTACATTAAAAACCAACATCATTTTGTAACGGATATTACCACATGGGCTCAGAAACACTTCAGAAAACCATTGTCAGTGAACACACTTTGTCGCTCCATTTACCAGTTCAAGTTAAAACTCTGCCATGCAAAGCGAAAAACAATATATCAACAACACCCCGAAACACCACCGGCTTCTCTGGGCCTATGGACTGACGCAAAGTGAAAAAGTGTCCTGTTGTCTGACGAGTCCACATTTCAGACTGTTTTTGGAAATCATGGACGCGTGTCCTCCGGGCCAAGGACTGTCCGGATTGCTATCAGCGCAAAGTTCAAAAGCCAGCATCTCTGATGTTATGGGGGTGTGTTAGTGCCCATGCCATGGGTAACTTGCACATCTGTGAAGGCACCATTAATGTTGAAAGGTACATACAGGTTTTAGAGCAACATACGTTACCATCCAAGCAACATCTTTTTCAGGGACGTCCCTGCTTGTTTCAGCAAGACAATGCCAAGCCACATTCTGCACGTGTTAAAACAGTGTGGCTTCGTAGCAAAAGAGTGTGGGTACTAGACTGACCTGCCTGCAGTCCAGACCTGTCTCCCACTGAAAATGTGTAGTGCATTATGAAGCACAAAATACGACAACGGAGACCCTGAACTGTTGAGCAACTGAAGTTGTACATCAAGCAAGAATGGGAAAGAATTCCACCTACAATGCTTCAACAATTAGTGTCCTCTGTTCCCAAACGCTTATTGAGTGTTGTTAAAAGGAAAGGTGATGTAACACAGTGGTAAACATGTCCCTGTCCCAACTTCTTTGGAACGTGTTGCAGGCATCAAATTAAAAATGAGTGAATATTTGCAAAAAAACAAAGTTTATTCGTTTGAACATTAAGTATCTCGTCTTTGTAGTGTATTCAACTGAATATAGGTTAAAAAAAGATTTGCAAATCATCATATTCTGTTTTTATTTATGTTTTACACAACGTCCCAACTTTATTGGTATTGGGGTTGTAAGTTGTGTTGGTTATTGTGCAAGACCTTCCAGAATACGCCACTGTGCTTCTAAAAAGGTTCAAAAAAGGGAATAAAAATAAAACCAAACCATACCAGATTAATGGACATCCAAAAGGACGGCAGACCAAGCTCAGCAAGCACCAGTCCATTTTGAGGCCAGCAATTCTAACAAACAAAAAAAAAAAAACCCCCAAAAAAAAAACAAACAAAAAAAAAAAAAACAAAACACGTCCTTTAATCCAATTACACGTACTGAAATCTAAATTATAATGCTGTGACTAAGGCTAGAGTTCTAGAAAAACAAAAAGATGCTGATAAATATAAAAATTGTATTGATTGACTCAATACCTTTTCTGTTAGTTCAAGATCTCTTGCACGCACCTCCAACCATTTGGCCAGGATTCTCTGTAAATGCAGCATAAACTGGCAGTCATTTACAGAAGTATTATCTGTCCTGCATTCTATCCAAGTAATTACCCTCTAATACTGTGAAGGGTAATTTAATGTACTTACAAAGAATACATCTACTGAAATTAAAAATTGTGTTTTTGGGCATATTTGCTTCCAAATATGATATACTTACAAATATCAATAAAAAGAATGTATTAATAAACATTAACAAAAGATATTTAAAAAAAAAAAATCCTAACTGATAGGGAACAATGTATCCACAGCAATAACATTATTTTATCACAAAGCTGCTGTTGGCAATTACTGTTTTGAGACGTCTACGGTAACAAAGAAACTTTTCACAGTACACTTACAAAAGGGAAAAAACCCCAAAACAATACATACAGCTTCACTATACTTTCCTGGTATAAACATGGACTTACTGTGATATACCCAGTAGCAAATGTTCTGGGTGAAGAGGTTCAAGGTGAATGTTTAAAAATTTGCATAATTTAAATGTAAGCAGTTTAAACTGAGACTTACTGATGAGGGCAGATAAAGCTAATCATAGTAATCTCTAAGACAGAAGTTTAAAAATGTGATAAAGGCTGCTGTAAATCACTCAGTTTCAAAGAAATCAAACAATTAAGCTGTACCATATTGTTTTGATTCATTGTTTGATTATTTTTCTCACAGGTCACTATTACTCTGAGAATAATTTTCATACAACCACTATTTAATACTAACATCACCTGTATGACCATGTTAGCTTAGGAAAGTTCTGCATACAGCTATAGATTTAGTACATTGCCAAATTCTTACCTGGAGATATTAAAACTCATAATTAATCTCTTGTTTAAGGCTTTTAGCCAAAATACCTGTCCTTTCGGCAAGACCTTCCACATGAAGGGCACCACCACACCCTTCAACCAGATGCTGAGGTCCTGCGAGGGGATGTCTGGCGAGATGGAGTTCAACAGAGCATTCAATGATCTCTCATCAAATTTACTAGCAAACTCACACTGCAAAAAAAAGGAACACATTAGATGCACTCAGGCACACTCAGATGATCACTATAAATACAATATGATTCCTCAAAAAATTTATTTTCTCAGAAATCACAAAATATATTTTTACAAACTTATTACAACATTGCAGTATGTCTAACAATGAATACCACAGTACGGATGTAACTATATCATGTATAACCCAAGAGCAAACGTAGTTAACATGAATTCAGAGTAAAAAATTCTTATTAACTCTACTATTTCTGCATTGTCAAAAGCTTGCATGCTTTTTTAAGCATTAAAGGATTAATGAAAATGACTAAATAAATAAATGATGAAAGTAACTCAACATTTTTAATACACTATTTCACCTTTCTTTTATTGTGACCAGAAACAGAGCATGCGTTAGATCCTGCTGGTGTGCGTTCATAGCCGTTTCTTGTCTTTAAATGACACATGCAAGCATAACCTCTATGCTAGTAGTTCAGTAAATTCAAAAGCTACATCATTGTGATTTACATATTTAAGACAAAATAGGTGTGTGTGTCATTACAGAGGAAGCACTCTGGAATTCTATTATAGATGCCTGTGGTAAACTATGAAGTATTATTCTGTGATAATTTTAGAGCTCATCCAAACCATCTGGACACTTAATCTGTATGGAAAATGCCAAATATGGTAATTGGTAAATTTTTGGCAGAAACTGCAGAATTATCATCAGTTGTATCCACAAACTACGATAAGATTCTTCTCTTGTGGGACTTTAACTAACACTGACAACCCATCAGACAGTAATGCATGAGAATTAATTTAACTTCTAGAGGCATTTGATTTGAAGCAGCTCTATCTATAAGTCACATGCAGGATCTCTTGATTACTAAACATTTAAACACAAACGTGTCCCAAATCTCTGCTGTTTTTGTATCAGAACATTTCTGTATTTTGTTTTAAATCAATTTAGAAGTAAGAAAAAAGTACCTGAAAGTTACATTAAAAAGTGTTACGCTGACTCAGAAATAGCTGAGAAGTTTAAAAGCATTTGTTGTTCTTCTTCTTATTATTATTATTCAGCGAATACAGCTCTGACTCCCTCCTGCAATAATCTGGTCACTGATCTAAATACAAGATTATGGGAAATCTTTGACAACCTGGCTCCATTGAAATGGAAGAAAAACTTGTGCACTCAAAAATCCATGGAAAAATGCAGCAATATACCAGCTTAAGAGAAATTAACATCAGAGCATTAACAGAGGAAAATTTAACTGCAGGTACATCCTGATATTCTCAAAGAGCAATAATGCTCAATTTCAATCAATCTCAGTCTCAATGAACAATAATGCTATGAAAATATCCAGGGATACCTTTCCTAATTAATAGACACAAAGATAATACCAAAATCCTATTTTCTCCACCATAGACTGACTAACCCCATTTTGCTAATGCGCCTCAAGGTGATTCATCTTCTAAAATTTGCCAAGAGTTCACAATTCCTTTTCAAAATAAAATACACCTGATAATACAAGCCAGCTCAGCCAGCTGAAACAATCGCCTATAAAGTTCCTGATAAGCCACCTACATGAGACATCTTTCTCTGTGATCAATTACTAGGGGCTTACAACTGTTGAAAAAAAGCTTTACATCCACGATTAGCATCCAAGATTAGCATGGATCCTTCCATAGGAAATAAGTTTAGATGAATTTCAAACCTACCTTTTTTAAGTAACATCTTTTGTTAAGTTGTTTTCAAACAAAAGTACATCTAACATTAAGCAAGTTATATGAGAAGCTTTAGTCAGATTTTCATTCTAACCATAGTACTGAGACAACATTGGATTGCATTGTAAAGGACCTTAGGCTCAGCAGTGATGCACAAAATCCTTCTATTCTGGTTTTATTAGATCTTAGTTCAGTTTTTGATACCGTTGGCCAGAAAATTTTAATCCAACATCTTGAATGTTGGGTTGGCCTCTAGGGCACAGTTTTAGAATAATTTAAAATCATATTTAGGTAATAGGCAGTTGATGGTTTCAATGAGAAATCATTAATCAAAAAGATTTGGCATTTCTTGTGGAGTCACTCAAGGTTCAGTTTTAGGGCATTTGCTTTTCTCTTTGTACATGCTACCTCAAGGTGATGCAGGGGTGATAGTGGGAAAAATTCCTGAGCCTGAACTTTTTTCTCTGCTCGGGAGGTGAGCAGGGTGGGGGTGCTATGTATGCGACACACTTAACACATAACCTGTTGGCCCCTGGGCGCAGATATACGTCTATGTTTAACCCTGATCTTCATTACTGTCAAAGAATTTTTGCTTTTGAATTAGTCCCTTCAATGATAGATTGTGTTGAATTTTGTTGAAATACATGAACAACATTCAGACATGAGATAAACAAACCCAATATAAGCCTATATTTCAGAAGCTTGTGCAGATTACCAGAACTCTTGGGACTAGCAGGCCTGTTCAGGAATCCATACCTGTTTTTAACTAGTCACATACCTTATTGCTTCTATAGCATAGGAGACTACAGATACTACAGCCATACCAAGATCGGTCAGCAGGTGGCAATAACAATCCTCCAAAGTAAACTAGGAATTGATTAGTAGCCTAACCATTGACTAAATCACATGAACAAGGACACACTCATTTCTTTTAAAAATATAATAGCAAACTATGCACCATTTATTTTAAATATTTTGAAACAGTTACAGTGCAACAAACTCATAAATAATACTACAGCCCTAAAATTACTATTCAGTTCCATTTTCCCCTTAATATAGGCTTAATATAGTTGTGTTCCATGGCTGAGTTTATACGTTTCGCGTTGACAGTGGAAAAAAATTTGCACGTGTATTTCCTACTGAATCTATCAATTTGTTTGGTCAAAGCAAGTCCCGCCCCGCCCTGTTTCTGACTGGCTTAATGGCTAGTAGGCTAGGCCTTGGTGTTGGTTACAGTGAAACCTGCGCATGTCAGATCAAGAGAAGTGTCAGATCCTATGGTCAGATCACGAGGCCAGGGGTCAGCAACCCGCGGCTCTTTGATCCCTCTGATGCGGCTCAGCTTTTGAAAATAATTAATTTAATTAACGTCTATTATCTTTGAGACTTAAAAAAATGTTCGGGCGGAATATCACAAACGTCCGGTATTTATTTTCGGTTCGCTTGACTGACATGTCGGCGTCGGCCTGGTGATGTCATTAGGAAACATAATATACTTTTTCCATAGTTAAGCTGATGACAACCAGTTATACATTTCCATTCCTTCTGATGATCAAGGCTCTGTAGACAGACTAACCAGCTGTGTGTCAGACTCCAAGGTCTGTTTCATCCCGCATGTAAACATTATCACAAAAGTAGCTTTCTATAATTTGAGAAATATTACTAAAGTTTGGCCTCTCTCAAAGTGCAGCGAAACTTGTTTATGCATTTGAGACTTGATGACTATGATGGTCTTTTTACTGGACTTCCTAGGAAAGTAATACATCCTTTACAACCCATACAAAATGCATCAGTACAAATCCTAACAAAAACCAAAAAAAAAAGGAGCTAATATCACCACCATTTTGAAAGAACCTGGATCGTTCAGAGAAGATTTAAGTTTTGCTAGTTTTTAAAGCCCCAAATGGCCTAGCAACTGCTTACATCACAGAGCGTCTATCTCTTTATGTTCCAACACATAGTCTTAGATCTGTAGATTTTTGGTCTTCTGCAAATACCTTCCGTAAAATACAGAAAATATGGAGAGGCCTCCTTCAGATTCAGTTTTTATGCTTTCAAACTGTGGAACTCAATTCTACTTATTAATACAGTCAAGCTTAGTACACACATTTAAAATAGCATGCAAAATGTATTTTTTTAAAAACTTTGCATTTAATGAAACTATGTCTCGTGTTATTTAATACTTTTAATTTGATCTGTCATTTTCTTATATGACTGAAAATGAATACTCAATTTCTTGTATTGCCGTTAAGCTTTATCACCTGTCTGTAAAGCATTTTGAGCTGCCACCAGCATGAAAAGTGCTACAGAAAAAAACAAACAAATACAACAACTACAACAACAACAACAACAACAACAAGTAGTCCTCTGGGGAAAACCGAGACAGTGGAGAATTTACTCTAACATAACATAATGGCTTATTAATACCCTGTAATAATCCAACAGTAAAAGAGAGTTATGTTACATGTTTTATACCGATTATTTTTCACATATCATTTACCAAGGTATTCAAAGTTAAATTAGACTTCTCTAGTTCTCCACCATTTTTCTTTCGCAACATAGTGATTATTACCTTTGAAGCATCCACCCTATAACACAGAGTTGAGGATGAGTGAATAGGACTTGGATTGCAAAAGGATAACACAGAACTGGCTCCAAAAACATACATAGTTACAGCAATCTAAATCTGGGCTCATATCACCTACCCTTTCTAAAGTCATGTGTACATGCTGAGGTTTACCTCATGTCGAAGCCACAGGTATTGTGCCCTGCTGAGATTTCCCTCCCGCAGAAATCGGAGTATAATTTTTAGGTAATCTGTACTGTTCAGGAACTCGATCCAGGAAACACCACTAAAAACAATATACACATTTAAAACATTTACAAAATCTTAAAACATTTAAGAGGAACATAATTTCCTTCCAGACTTCAGAAAGCTTCAGACAAGAAACCTAAGGGCCTTCTTATACTAGCTAATAAAACTGTTAATTATACAGCACCTCTGAAAAAGAGAGTCAAGGTCTTCTTTTTAAGTTGCTTCATTCTGAACATGAAGCGACTTAAAACATTCCACACATTTTCTTTTTATACATATATTTATACACTGCAAATCAGAAAATACTAATCAAATATATACATACATATACACACACATTATATTTATATATATATATACATATATATATATAAATAAATTAAATGTGTGTGTATATGTATGTATATATTTATATTTATACACACACCCACCCACACAAACCCACAATAAATTATCGTGCTTATTATTTTTATCTATCATCCAGGCCTAAGAGACAATGACATGACAGTGTGAGGGCTATTTCTGCCCCCCAAAGTGTCTTTGTCAGGCTGACAGATCGTTTATTCTAATGATTACTCAAAGGAACATACTTGAAGTTGTCTGAACCATAAAGGTTGCAAAAGGTGGCTAGTTTAGCCAGAGCTGATTGAATTTGCGATGACGGAAAGCGGTTTGCAGCATAGTTCAACATCTCTTCCGCTGTACTAAGTGTAGGCCAGAAAGCATTGAGGCAGTATTGGACCACATACTGCTCATCCTGGAGACACAGAGAAACAAGCATACACATAAAGGTCATCCTGAAGAATTAGAAACAGCTGATCCCAAAAAATAAACAAACAAAAAAATAAATAACAATATTCAGCCGAGTCTGGCTGCAAACATGCTCTCTCAGACAGATGCACTCTCAGCCCCAGTGACGTCACGTGCACAAAATGGTGATGATGACATCACTAAGCAGAAGCAGTCAAAAGTTAACGTGCTGTTGGGTTGCTTCTGCTTTGCACTATCATCACTTAATTCATTTTTCCCCCAAAACACAGAACCACGTTTAATGTACCTCTCTGTTGAAAAATGTCAGAGAACCCATTAAAAGTGTCTGTTGGGTCCTGGTGGTTTTCAGTAGTCACTTTATGTTGGTGTTTTGGGACTGATTCCAGTTATTCCAGTGTTTGTTTCCTAATGGTCTCTAACATCATGCCAATTCCCCTTAGGAAGCAATACCATCAGGTTTTATTCCTAACAGTTGTAATTTATTTTTGTTCTAAATTGATGTTTGTTTTTCTGCGAATAAACCAGAAATTCATGTTTTATCATCATGGTTGGTTTTACTTTGAAAGTTTTAATATTTAATTAATGTATTGTTTACAGAGGCTATTCAATTGTTTAATTACATGGGTATTATATCACAGGTTTGATGCTTTCACCATTACTCTAAAACATACCCAAGTGTAATAAGTAAAACCCCATTATGACCTGATGTGACTAGTATTCTCTATAATACATATACATATAACGGACTGCTTTGTGTGCATACAAAATATACGCACAAAGAAATGGATTCTTAATTCAGATTCAGAGAAAAATTGCCTGAAAGACCAATGCTACACCACATACATGAGAAAAAGTGGATTAGGATTAGACAGTACCATAATTTTCATCAGGTTTATCTTGGCCTCCTCAACAAGGCCAGCCCACACATCCTGGTCTTGTGCTTTGATTGCCACTGAGGCTAGCTTCTCCAGCACAAAGTCCAACTTCACTTTATACACCAGCTAAAACGAGAGTAAAAACACTATTAAAGTTTACAATAAATTATAAATTTTACATGAAAATGACAAATGTGAAATCAGCCGAAGAATGTTTTGTTTTACCTCAACATCAAGCTCAAAGGCTAGTGCAAACTTCTCTGCTTCTTCAAACTTGTGTTTGTACAGAAGCCTGTTTAACCTGAAGATAACAATTTGGGATAGTATGTGAGAGATTTACAATGGATTTACAAATAACTGCTTTCTGTTTTATTTGTATTTCACATACTGTCCAAACACTTTGGGGATCGAGGTTTGTAATAATAATGAAAAATTATGCTGATGATTATTATTATTGTAATTGTTATCATCATCATCATCATCATCATCATCATCATCATCATCATCATCATCATCATCATAAGCTTGCTATACAAAACTAAAGAAAGCTAAAACTCATGATACATAATCATACCTGTTCTCTGGCAAAGCCTCTGTTAAGCATCTCAGGACTAAATCAAAGGTCGATTCCTCAGGACTGCTTTGCATTGAGAAAAAGTTAGTATTAGTCACGTGAACAAGTATCTAAACAACGTACATTCTAATCAGATGAAAGGTCTGTCTCATGAAGCAGGATTTTCTATCTCACAACGTTGAATCATTTTACTGGGTTATGTCCCTATGGCCACTTATGATGCATGCTTAATCTACTCCAGGTTGCATTGAACATTTTGGATCATAACCAAACAGGGAAAATCTTCTGACCCAGTGGAGCCTTACTGGGTAACTTTTTTTGACATATGTGGTGAATTTAAAATATGTATTTAAATCTAAACTGAGTTGAGCTACTGTGTTGAAAATCACTGGGTAAACTGAGCTACCAACATAGCGTTAATCAGTTTTAGCTATATATAGAAAAGACAACAAAAGAGTACTTCAGAACGTAATGTCAGAACATCAAAGATCAAGTGCATCAAAAATCTTCACCTGAATACTTATAGAAAACAAACTGTTTGCACAAAGTCAAACAGTGTTCAGCTCACCTCTTGGAATTATCAGTAATGCCCTCCAACAAATAGATGACATCCTAAATGTGCGGAAATAAGAAAACTCAATTACGCTTGACCTCCTAAATGTACAAAAAGCATCTTTGTTGTTTTAGAATTACGGTTGTAGTTTTATGCTTACCATGCTAATGGTTTTCTGTACCAATGATGACACTGCGGACACCTCGAGACAGTAGAGAACATCCATAGTGGGAAGGGACTGAACCAAGAGTTTCTGAAGATGAGGCTAACATCAAATAAAACAATGTAAGTGGTAGAAAATTCTATAAAAGTCTTCATGTATAATTATTTATACATAAGAACATACAGTACTGTGCAAACTTCAGAGATTGTAATTTATTTTAAAACACAGAAATTTCACAGAAGCATCAACAACTGATAGAATTTCAATATTTTCATTACTTAGTGTTCCCTTTCTTTGCCCCTCCTTGCTCTTAGGTTTTCAAAGAAATCTGCAGGATATTTATCTCCACTTCCAAACACTTCCATTGTTAAAGGGAAAATATAAAAGCAAAATGCCCAGAATTGGGGCAGCAAACTGAAATGGTCACTATTTTAAGTTTCTATTCAGGATGAGCAAGATAAGATGGAACATAATTCACAATTCACTCATAGAAAGTACACACCTTTCCCTCAACTGAAGTCAAGTTCATGATCTTCATGCTGGTGCCCTCTTGTCTGGGATTTAACAAGAAGAGATTGATCACCCATGTAGTTATTAGAAGAGAATTTGACCAACTTTTTCAGAACAATAACATCAATAAAATATAAAGCAGTTGAGAGTGGTTTGACGTAAAGTGCTTAACTTTAGATAAACTTAAAAATAAAATTGTTCACAGGAATCAGCCATCCAAACAATGTCTTTAAAGCATAGTATTTTACATGCACACCAGAAAGGTACGCAAGAGTACATAAAAATGTATACTTGCTTGTAGACATTGTGTCCTCTGGTTCCTATCACCACCATTATAAGGAAATTTGGAAAGCTTTTCAACAAGGTACCATTTCACATCAAACCATTCTAAATGATGTGTACATCACAATTAAAATATGCTCAAATTCTGTAGCCTTGCTTTTAAAATTGTAGAGTACATGAATATTCAAAAACAGCTCAAGGAATGGAAGACACCGTTTAATGGAAACAAAAAATATCAAATAATTAGTTGTTGTAAACACTGGACACATGTATACAATGGGAAAATTAGACCCACATGGAGTGAATAAATCATTATTATTGAATTAATGGTCATTTTAACATAAATTAAACGGAACATTCATATAAAATATAGGAATGATGGTCTCTGACTGCATTGAATACCGTGTATAACTTATCAAATGTGTCATAAAGAGACACTTACATTCCAATGGATGCTGAGTCCCCTTCTGAAAGAAGCATAAAATCAAGAATATATAGATCAGGCCAACAGCACAACATGACAAGTGAATGGCTGTCCCACAGACTCAGCGTGCCCTTAAAGAAAGAGTAGAAAAAGAATTATGGTCATGTTCATGTTTATCAGAGAGCTTAGCTTGAATTCAGTTTCAAAACAATAGCACAAGACCAAGATACAGGATATATAGCTGCAATGGGAAATTTTAGGCTGCTTTTCTCTCAGGCCGGGTAGTTTCTCACATTACTGAAGTAAAATTATGCACATCTAGGGCTGCACCACGTATCGTTTCATGGTCATTATCAAGATAATGTCCTGTGCAATGTTGATATTGTTAAGAAACAATATGCAAATGAGTAGTCTAACCAAATAAAGTGCTTTTTACTGTGTGCTGAGAGCATCGCTCTTTCAGATGGTTTTTTGTGGGTCTTTGGAGTAGTCAAGTTAATTATGCAATCAAACAAATGTAAATTATCTGGTGCAAAATTCATAATATGTAGCAATATAATCGCAATTTTTAAAATTGTGCAGTCCTGACAAATCGCATATGAATGATTCTATAGACTACAGGTGTTAAGGCCTTCCAACAGAAAAACGAACAGAGAATCCTCAGGTTGAACTACAACATGGACGTATGGAGTACCTATGAAGTGCTGGTCAAACAACAACATAGAACATCACATATACACTGACTATGGTTATCATGGTTACTATGTTTCCCTTCAGCTTCTGACAAATTCTATTAAAATAATTGGGGATGCAGCAACATACACAATGCAGGCTGATGCCAATATTTGACATTTTTCTTGTACATATCTGCCAACACCAATTCCCAAAGATCTTTTAAATCCACCTGAATTAACATTACAAAGATATAGAACACAGTGAACATAACTATAGTGAAGCATTCTGTAACCAACAGATGCAACTTGAAGCCTGCAAACCTGAAACACAGTATTCCAGTCTGACCAGCATCATTATTGGAAGGAAATGATGTCCTGAAATGCATACTTCGTTGATATTCTATTTACAACCATTAATAGTTTATTTTCTCACCTCTTTATTCAACATATACATCAAATTGTCCACCACCTGAATCTTTTTTACACCTGGGGCACAGACACAAAAGAAAGAAAAGAGCAATAATTACATGCTTTGATTACACTTTTTTTTTTGTTCCTAAAGTTTTGTGATGAGAGGCTATTCTGATATTCTATGAGATTCTGTTAATACTCAACTTAATAATCACACAAAAAAACAAGGATTATGCATATTTTTAAAGAAAATTAAAAAATGAACAATTTACAACTAATTAAATCAATATATTTCATTTACACTTAACTGCTTATCTAAGCTGGTAAAGAGTTTGATATGCAATATCTTAAAACTAAGCATAAGAACAACAGTTCAGGTAAATACGTCCTTGTGAAGAGTGTAACAAAAACATCAACCAAACTAACAAAAAGCTAGTCTTCCATTTCCTCATTTAGTGACAAATCATGAAGCATTATCAGACATTAACCTACTCAATTAGGTAACATTACCAGGCATTAAGGTTGAATCCAGAACATTGACAAGAGACATTTTCCTCTCATCAGGGCCCATGCACCAATGGGAAACAATATTTTCACCGTTAGCCTAAATAAATAAATGCATAAAGGAGAGTCAAGTTAAGTTATGCCATGTAAAATGTAAATAATCAAACAGGAATTCCAACATTTTTTTTTCATAATTCATCACAGATTGAATTGAAATTCTTCATTCTAGAGAAACTTTCATAGTTAACTGTTTACTGTGTTGGTTGTGGGAACCACCAGAGCTAAATGCCTTTAATAGCTCCCTCACAGAAAGATATTACTCAAAAATGGTTATGAATATGTTGTCTGATGTCTGAGATAGTGTGTTATAATAAGGTTTCAGCCTAAAGCATATTTTTTTAATTATATATCCATGGTGAAGTATATGCAGAGTTCTGTATGGCAAAATAATTTTACCATTACCATCATTACATATAAAAAGAAGAAATGTGTGGGTTAACTTGTTATTGATTGTAAATAAAATGGCTATATCTGTGTACCCCTGGTTACCATCTCCACCAGTGTCAAGATAATAGAGCCTGTACATGTCTATGCAATGAACCATCTGACATTAAACCTGAATGACTGCGTTTACATCTCAAAGATTGAATTTTGCAGACTTAATATACTTTGCTTAGCTTGACCAATATTAAACTACATGTAAACCATCATCACAGCCCTGGTAAATTCAAACCAACTACCAGCATGAATCATATAAGATTAAGATTACTCCAATCATAAGGTGGACTTCGTTGCCAAAGCAGGCCAGTGTTGCTGAGATGCAGCCGTCTCTGCAGATCTCTTTAGTGGAGCAGAAGTCCAGACAAATTTGGCCTTGGATCTGAATGTATGTTTTAAATAAACAGATATTACACACAGTCAGTAAATACAATAACATCACAAAAAGTTGGAGCAATAAATCATAGGACCAGAATTACCTACCTCATTTAAGGCACCTAGGTCCATGTTTTCAATAGCTATTGATAAAAAAATAACAAACAACCATTAAAGCACAATGTAGGACTAACTGTAAACATCATTTGTGCAGTAAAATGTAAGATTTTAGGTAGTTCACACAAACCTTTCTGGGTCTTCTCCAAAGCAAGATTAGATACATGCAAGAATCCATCACACACAATAACAAAGAGATGGTACAGTCCTAAACAAAAACAAGAAAACATTTAATCTACTAATCAATCTACTAAAATTAGATCAAATAAGACAATAAAATAATATCTTTTACTTTTAGATATACCTGGAGAGTGTAGTGCTTCATGCAGGATTAAGCTCTTGTAGGTTGTCTCATGTCCATTTGATGAGTGCTGCTGCTGCAGAGCCTGGCATGACAACATAAAAGGGGAAATAAATTTGTTATTATTATTTCTGCACAATTTAATCATTAAGATACTATACCAAAGTCTTCCAGGAACAAGAACCAGATGTTTGAAGCATTTATTGAGTCATTACATATGTTACAGATTACAAATGTTACAAATACAAATATTTTTATAAAACTGAAATTTTTTTATCATATTTTGGACTACAACATTGTATATTTGTTTGTTTTTAAAATATATACTTGAGGTGTGGAGGCAGACGCAGGACATAAGTAGAGCTGGGCGTTATGGCAAAAACGTAATATCACAATTCTAAAAATGTTCACGATACACAATATCACAATGTTTCTTTTTTCTGACAGCTGATAATTTGGAACAGAGAAAGCCATAGCTAAAAAAATACCATCAAAAACTATGACATGAATCCAATTATTAATATTAAGCATTTTAAATACTGAGTTGCACTAATTCTGATCAAACATGAGTAATTTTACTCTCTTTGTAATCAAACATGCAGTTGTAATGTGTTTTTAAGAACTATTGATATCTACAATACACTCAGAAAAAGATATTGTGACAATTTATCACAGTAACGATACCCATACCTAGGTATAAGGCAAACTTGTATCTTCTATTTATTACCATTACCAACATTACCTATAAAAAAAGAAGACGACAAGTGTGGGTTCCCTTGTGGTTAGTAAAGAAAATGTTTACATTTGTGTTGCAGACATCGCCACCCTTTGTCCCCATTACCACCATTGTAATAAAAATATGAATTGGTACTAGAGATGAAATTGTATGAAAATGTAATATCATGATAACCGATCAAAATATCATGGTTATCAGTATCACTGAGGTGTTGTTCAAGTGGGGTGTAAATGTTCAAAAACTACTGACACGCAAAGTATCATTTGACAGACTTTATAATGAAAACCACAAATAAAATTAGCTGCACTGTGCACTTTTCATTTGCATAAACATTAAAATAATAATGTAGTCAAGACCTTTTTTCAAATGGTTCAAACATGAGTGTTCAAAAGTGTTCTTAATGTTAATTCACTACAGACTTGGCTTAATATATCTATTCCTCCCTGATAGAATCATTTAAGCTATCAAAATATCCTAGTTATTCTTTCAATGCTGGTGGATCGGTAACATTTTCGGATAAGGACATTTAAACTATCAAACTATCCTACCTGCAGTTTTAATACAAGGCTGAAGCTCAGCATGTTTACACTGACACAATACAAATGCATGTTGCATACTGAGCTTGCACTCCTGCATCTGGGAGACTGTATTTAACATTTCAATGACTTTCAGAGCACAGTAATCGACCACAGTTTTAATAATATTTAAAATCTGAAACAGAAATACTAACAATCTAGAATTGTACCATGGATTACCATGAAATGAGTAACCGTTTCATCACTAATTGGTACATTTCTCTACAACACGCTATTTTATGTCAGCTTTGTAGAAATTTTGAAGAAATAACACAAAACATGAGCACATCATATTCTGTTGAGCCACTGCGTCCTACTTCTTCTGCCTGTAGGCACTACATTAAGACAATTAATTTAATAAAAGCTGGTTGAAAATTGGCTGTCACATACTTTGGTCAAAATGGTCTTCTTCAGTGGCACATATATTATGTGAAGGTTGCCATTCCTCTCTGCGACGAACAAAAAATGTCCCTGAGGGCAAACACTCACAGCATCCACTGAAGTATCTGCATGAAACAGACAATTAATATTTTAAGACAATTAATAATACAGATAATCAAATGCAACAAAGAAAGATGAATTGAAATGATCAATTACCAAAATACAGATGAGCAAGTACAGTTTGGAAACTAGGGTCAAATAGGACCACAGTGGCATCTGCAACAACAAGGCAGCAGTTCTGGTTATTTGATGCGTAGATCCTGGGGTTAGATGGTACCTATTTAAAGAACAAGGAGAGAAAAAAAAGATAAAAGAAATGTTTCACCTTGTTTACTGACTTAAGTTATTCAAGCAGGTGGAGATATGTAAATAAGTACCTGTGCAGAGAGCAAGAAGAGACAACTAAGCAGTTAAAGGGGAATTCAATTTTTTTTTAAATTCTTGCATAATTTTGTTAAGATGTAAACAAAGTCATTCAGAATGTGCCGACATGAAATAGTTAACTATACATACATTACTAATTTACATTTATTTATGACATGCTATAGCCATTTTATTTAACAAATAAAGGAAAGTCTTTTTTCAGATTTATCACCATTTTACCATTATCGACATTACATATAAAATGTATGGAGATATGTTATGGTTGATTGCAAAACGGCTGTTTGCATCGCAGGTTTTGCAATCCCAGGTTCCTATCTGCACCAGCTTCTAAAAGAATTTGTGGTCCGCCCTGGTGCAGTAGATATATTATATTCGTATATGGGACTAGGACGGGCGTTGTAATGTAAAAACTTAACTAACGTTAAGGTGGAACGGAAAATTCGAAGAAGCGAGCGAATACAGACCTCTGTAGCCAAGTTACTTCGCCGTGGACCAGATATCTAGACTGACTGCCTCACCAAGGCAATGACCTGAAGTCACAATAGTATTTAAGTTACCTTTTCAGAAGGTGAAATTCTCACAAGAGTGTCCACTTGATACAGGGCGCTGCCGTGCTCCGAGTCACTGGACAGACGGACCGTGTTTGTATCCTCATTTATTAAAAGTTCAACGTTGTTCCACATCCTTCAAGAGAGACAACGACCCTCGTAAAATCCAAGAAAATGTGAGTTTTCTAGCGAAGCGTCCAAGAGGTCAGTCTTCAGTGATACTTCTGTTCGAAAAAGGGCGCCGGTAAAATTATACGTTAACACAAAAACATGTATGCTAACTTTAACTTTCGCGCTCTTACAAAGCAGCTAAAAAGCGAAATAAAGACGGGGGACTCGTTTTATATGTGGAAAATATGTGGCAGTATGAGTGTAGCTTTTATCGCAGCTCCTGCAGAGTCCATTTTTTACTTGCATTTGGCGCCATGTAAATGTTTTTCCGGTAGTCCGAGAAAAGGCTTCCGGGTACCTAACGTATGCGACGTATTTATTTATTTATATTATTATTATTTTGTATTTGTTACGTTTGGGCTCTTTGCCATATTCTGGTGTCAGTTTTATGAACCAGTTTTATCCTATATTTTTATCCACATATCCAGACATTCGGTACCATTTGTGTTTTATGTCTCTTTTATATACTGTTCAGTTTTGCCGACTCTTCAGTAAGGAAAGTCGCTATTGGCTGTCCAAAAAGTCGCTAGAAGTCGCTAAATGACGCCATCGCCTAATTTGCATAATGTATGTTTTTGAAGCTGTAAAGGAATAACGATGTGGGAGAGAAAAAAACTCCCGAGATATGTTAGAACTACAAATGAACTCAGAACAAATGAACAACTTCTGTTGCCTTTGAAATAGGCAGTCACTTCTCAAAACACGCTCATGACTTTAATGCTGTGTATAAATAATTTTAACGTAAATTACATAAATTAGTTTTTTGCTGTGTTGTTAAATGTTAGCATAAGAGTAGCAGTTAGCAGAACTGCTGTTCTACGTTCAACCCTCCTCCTTTATCCGGGCTTGGGACGGCAAAGTGACCTTAAAAGAGACACTTTGGCAGAGTTACTTAGTTTTTTACATTTATTTTTAGTTTTTTATTTATTTATTTATTTTTAAGTTTTCTTTAGTTTCAAACCTATTATTCCCAAACTGTTCTGGCTCACTGAAAGTGTAGGTCATCTTCAAAAGCTGCAAAACATCATCAGGCAGCTTGTGCTCATAGCAAGCTTCACCAGACAACCTGAGACCATATCGGATATACAGGACTGTGTTAAGGGTCTGCAAGGACATTCGATTTCTATTTACATCTCGCTCTGTAAATACGGGGCGGGGTCAGTCAGCGGCGGCGCATGTGCAGTGTGGACGTCGAGCGGCGTGGGTCTGCTTTGACTGTGAGACTGCACTGTGAATGCTGTGGGACGGGGACAGTGACTGAAGAGCATGAGGGTTCATCTCAGAGTCTCCAAAAGTCTCCAATAACACCACAAAACGTCGCTAGATTTTTCGCTAAGTTGGCAACATTGATACTGTTGAGTCGGCAGAGGAATAACGTACTGCAAAAAAAACAAACAAAAAAATCAGTTTAATGAACATCCCAGCAAAAAGGGGGGCATTCAAAATACTAAATTCGCGGGGTAGGTCACCTCTAGACACACGCTGACGGCCCCCCAAATTCTTTGGCACGTGTACCATTCTGGAAGAAAAAGCACAATCTGGAAGAAAAAGCACTGTGGGGCATATCACTTCTGTCGAAAGAAAACTTGTAGCACCAAAATCATAACATTAAAGGAGAAGGAAAAAACCTACTTTACTTTTAATGTAAGTCAGTGTGACTGGACATTTTTCAAGTCATTGTGGGCCATTTTCTATGCAGGCCTCTCGAACACCAGTCTCACCATTGTTCCTTGCTCTATTAACTTCCCCACAAAGTCTCCTCACACTGGCCACATCGTTGGTCCTCCCTGCATATTCTCCATGGAGCCTTGCAGCATTGTTCCCTCCATCCAGGTTCTTTTCCCTGGCTCTGCTCTTTGTGGTGTCTTTGAATTCACAGTTGTGCCACTCTCCTCCAGGCCCCTTGGGGTGCTATCCCACTTCTGACACCAGTGTATCATAGGCAGAAGAAGAAGACGAAACATGGGGTAGCTATGATCTGCCACAATAAATGCTTCTTAGTGAGCCCACCGGCAGAAAGTGGCACACAAAACAATGTAAACTTGAGCCAGGTCACCTCTAACCACACACTTCACACTGACAGTGACCTCCCCTTCACCAAACCCACAGCCCCTGACACTAAACTGCACAAATAACATGTATGCACAACTTAACCTAATAGACAACAATATAAACAACATAAATATTGTCTTTGTTGGAGGGTGCGTGCATAACTTCAGCCATTCTGTGTGGTCATTTTGGACATTTTGTACCATTTTGAGTGCATGTACACACAAATATTGAAATTTAGTGTGGTTCAACCAACGAATGCATTTCAAATCATTAATTTTAGATATACATGCATACATAGGACCGAGCAATATGACAAAATATATTATTATTAACATATATGAACACGTCAGGCATGGCCTACTGGGATGAGACCCCAAGGTCGCCCTAGGACCCACTGGAGGTATTATATCTCCAAGTTGTTCTTGGAGAGGCTAAGGGGTCGGGTCATTCTCTGCCCTCCTAGCTGCTACTGTAACCCTGTCTGGACTAAGCAGTGAAAGATGATGAATGATGAATTAATTCATTAGAGTGCTTGAAAAAGCACTCTATTGTTATCTCTCATACTTCTTCTTATTAGAGTGCTTGAAAAAGCACTCTATTGTTATCTCTCATATTTCTTATTCTTCTTCCACAATTTTCTGCGATTAATACAGCCCGAACCGTTTAACTTAGTTTCGAAGGTGTCAACGCTGTGACTTGTGTTATGTATTTTTGGATTCGATCAGATTGGTAGTTTTTAATAAAATTAAGTTTAAAATTTAAAAACCTCCCATAAGAATGAATAGCGGAATGTTCAGAGCTACAAATTCTAACTGACATCGATGATGTCACAGCAGGCCACTCAGTCTCACAGACACAGCTGTCACACAGGGAATCTGCTTTAAAATCCTTAACCTTTCACCTAGAAACTCCACTTCAGTTTTAAATGGTAGAGAAACATGTCCTTTCTGAAACCTCAAAATATCTCATAATTTAATCAATTAGCTTTAGAGTTATGAGCATTTGTTTGGCACAAGGCACAGAAAACGGCTGGATTCACTCCCATGTAAATTTCTCAAAATCAGAATCTGCTTATTTCAAGATTTTCTCTGTGTTTAACTTGTCATAACTCTCAATACACACAACATTACACCAATATAATTTTAAAGGGGTCTTATCTCACACCATCTATCCGGTTAAGCGATAGAGTAAACGTTTCCCGAGTTATGACAGTTTGTTCAGAGGGTGCAAATCAGACTCAAACAAGGCTTCTCCACTAAGAGCTGCATAATAACAGAGTGACAGTTAATTTGAATGACTGTACCCCCCTCCCTCTCACACACACCACACAGACACACACAGACACATACCTAAGTAGCTCTTTTCAAGCACTCTTGCAGTTCCTTCAGGAAATGCACATCTAGTTTTATTTGCTGTTATTTAATGTTACTCTGAGAGTCTAATAATACACAGCTGACATCCAAAAAACTATTGAACGATCTCATGCCAGAACAGAGATATAAAGGGACTTAAAAAAAAAAGGAAGCTCAATAATTTCACTTTCCACAATACAAAATGAACACCTATAATATGTATTTAATGTGAATTTCTATGAAGTGACCATAGCAGGATAAATTCATGTACATGTTTTATTTGAAATACAGTATTGATTGAGTACATGCCAAGTATCTTCACATATACCATCAGGAAGCACTGAGATATACATATGATTTTGAAGAATGTGGTCAAAGAAAGTTAAACAATGATGAACCATGAACTTTTTCCAGAAACAAGTGCTTGGACAATGTACTATGACACGTCTTTAAATAAGGATAAACTCTTGTCAGATTTTGATCCTAAAGCAATTACGGACTTTAGCTGAAATCTGGCAGATGAATCGGATTCAAAATCAAGTTTAGATTGCTCAATTGCTCTAGAATTAAAGCGACCTTGTTCATAAAGATTAAATATAATAATCTTCTCTAAATAATGGTGCCTGTTTCCTGTTTGTTGAACATTATTTATTAATATGTAATAACAGTTGTTGGTACAAAATCTTAAGAAATATATGCTGCTCTTGCAAGCCCTTCAGATTTGGACAACAAAACTCCGACCAGGGGATGAAGCATATTATCACAGGTTTTAGTCTTGAACTGTTGCTGCACAGCTGAAAATGCAGAATGCACAGCAGTTCTGAAGAGCTGAAAGCTCCATAGTATCCATCCATCCATCCATTTTCTAAGCCGCTTCTCCGTCATGGCCGACCATGGCCCCCCAATCGTATCTAGGCCCTGTGAGGCGACAGCGCTACCCACCACACCACCGTGCCGCCCAAGCTCCATAGTACTGATTGCTAAACAGTAATTGGAGGGCTGAGAAAATCCATCTTGAGGTAAATTTAACTGTAACCTAGTCGGGAACAAGTGAATGCTGACTGGTGAACAAATGCAACTTTTAGTATAGCAATCCTTATTCAGTTAACTTGCTCAAAGCCATAGCAGAGGATTGGCCAGTACCATCCAAGCATGACATATGGCTACCCTTCTGGCCACCCAAAATGCAAAGTAAGACATTCAGCCATCATCTATAAAGCAGTCACCATAGAAATGTTTTCAGACCTACTCTGTGTGAATGTGTACACTTTACTGTGAAAATTTGTCATTAGGAATGTTATAAATAAGTTCTAATAATAATGTTGGATGGTACTGCACATGATTATCAGCCTGTCATTGCTCAGTTAGGCTACTTTGCTGAACAAACACCTGAGCGAAAGCTAGTCAAAACCTTAATATTAGCCCTGTGCATTTTGCTAAAACAAGCAGCTAACATTAAACATTTGCATTAAGGAAACAGTTAAATTGGGGGCAGATGATCCGCTGTGGCGACCCCTAAAGGGAGCAGCCGAAAGAAGAAGAAGATTAGGGAAACAGTTAAATAACATAAATTTGTACATCAATATTTTAGAGTATTTTTGTTTTGTTATACATACAGTTTTTGTACTGTGGATTACACAATTTTAAACAATGACAGTATTTGGCAGTAAAAATGAGGAAAGAATATAAATACTACAATACAAATATTTTTCACAGAGCTAAATCAAAAACTGGAACAAGATCAGCTTCAGTTCTGTTTCAAAATGTGATTAACTAGTTAATAAAAAAGGTTTTAAATTTCAGTACTGTAAACCTACTATAAGCACAGCAGCACATTATCATTGCTGTTTCTTTTTTTTTAATAGGTTGATATCACAGGGTAAAGGAATCTAATGGTGTAACAGGTGAGCAATGGCTGACTCTAAATGCATTTGATGGTCTTCTACAGGAAACTAGTGGTCTCTATTGAAAACCATTAAACCAATTCCCATTAGAAACCATTAGGTTTTGGATTTGTGCTGTGTATGGCTTGACAAGACATCTCCTCCTCAAGATGCTCCATCGCATAGCACTGTGCTGCTCACTGGAATAAGGAAATGAAGCTGTGAGGTTAATTTTATGCATCGACAAAAATGTCTTAAGGAAATGAAACCTAAAAGACAATCCCGCCAACTTCTAAAATTTCTAGATAATTCAGTCCTTGAGAAGTCAAAAGTTATTGAGAGTGGTTTGTATCACCACCACTGTGACCAATTCTGAACCTGTACATTTCTTTAGGATGGAGCATTTAACACCAAAGCACACCTTAACCAATTAATTATGTGAATAGAAAATGGATGGAGTTCCCCTTTAAGGGTATGGTGGGCCTTTTTGTACATGCATAGACCATAAGTCTATTATGTGCTTTTAAAAAATGTATCTTTCCGTTCTTAATAATTGTTATTTTAAGAAATGCAACCCAGGATGGCTGAACAAAACGTGTCTTTACGTGAAGTCTTATGAAGGTCAGTTGAATTCTAAAGAGAGGAAGCACAGCTCTGGACACGTGGACACATTAAATGCCAGGGCAGCTGACAAAGAATATCCTATTCTTTTTTGTAGGCTCTTGTTTGGTGATGGGTCATGGCACATGT
The DNA here is from genome assembly GCF_015220715.1 of Pygocentrus nattereri. Lineage (NCBI taxonomy): Eukaryota > Metazoa > Chordata > Actinopteri > Characiformes > Serrasalmidae > Pygocentrus > Pygocentrus nattereri. The sequence continues at coordinate 24,960,981 of NC_051230.1, read as the reverse complement.
CTTTGGTCAAGGCGTGTAAATAATGTAAAAGTCTGAACTTACTTCTGGAAGAAGCAAGTCTCTCCTGACATCAGACACTTTCACCCAGGAGGGGGTGTGTTATTCTTCAAAATGAATTCCAGCGAGACTCAGCTCAGCCTCGTCTCAAGAATAGAGCTTATGAGTCGGCTCAGGTTCTATGAGATTCATTACTCTCTGGCGCAGTACAGGTGATTTCTCTTGTAACTTCGACCTCTCACGCATGCACTCATCATCCCGGCACTTGATATCCCACCAACAAAACATAAATATCTTTAAGATAGCATCATATTCCATAATGTGATTATTATGATCATCATTCAAACATGTTAGCAATAAGGGGTGTTTATAGCTTTCCACTAGTTTCCTTAGTATAATAAGTCTGAGGAGCTTTGAAATGATTAAACAGTGTAATTATTCATGCCATGGCTTTACATGCTGGTGATAGCTTTTAATTTGAAATTTAATTCATGTTTATATTGTCCTTTTTCCTTTGAACCCCTTCTACCCATAATGTCTGTGCTCAAAAATATGCTACAAACAATGTGTCTATGACTGCTGCATCATGTCAGAAGAGTTTGTTTCAGAGCAAAGCAGTATAATTGACCTTAACATATGACAAGCTAAGCATAAAGGCCCAGTCACACTGGCTTTTGTCAGTGAAACTGGAACAAAAATGAGCTGAAAACCACAATTCCATAAAACACTGTTTTACTGAAAGGGAAGGACCAAACACGAAGGAGACAAAACAGGTTCAGGGGGATGTTTCTGTGATCAATGAGAACTGAGAAAGGGTGTTAGCTTGCTGCAACCAATGGCTCCATTCTTCTACAGCTGGGTGTCAAAGTTAGCCACTAAAAGGGCCATATAAAAAAAATCTCAAATCTGCGGGCAAGAGAACACCTATATTTTTAGATTATATTAAATAACATTTTGCTATAACCTGAACTAGTAATGGTTTATTCAAAATATGCCAAAATATTGGCAGCAATATAGTACTTGCAGTAGACCTTGAAATACATATATATTTCCAAAAGTATTCACTCACTCATCCAAATCATTGAATTCAGGTGTTCCAATCACTTCCATGGCCACAGGTGTATAAAATCAAGGACCTAGGCTTGCAGAGTGCTTCTACAAAAAACATTCATGAAAGAATGGGAGGATTTCAGTGAATTCCAGCATGATAGGATGCCATGTGTGCAACAAGTGCAGTCGTGAAATTTCCTTGCTTCTGAATATTCCAGTCAACTGTCAGTGGTATTATAACAAAATCGCTACAAACCTCCAGACTTCATGTGGTCTTCAGATTAGCTCAAGAACAGTGCATAGTGAGCATCATGGAATGGGTTTCCATGGCCAGGCAGCTGCATTCAAGCTTTACATCACCAAGCGCAATGCACAGCTGCAAATGCAGTGGTGTAAAGCACCGCCTCTGGACCCTAGAGCAGTGCATACGCGTTCTCTGGAGTGACTAATCACGCTACCCCGTCAGGAATCTGACTGCATTGTGTCAAGTGTAAAGTTTGGTGGAGGGCCCCCCTCCTGTTCCAACATGACTGCCCACCAGTGCACAACGCAAGGTCCATAAAGGAATGGACGAGTGAGTTTGGTGTGGAAGAACTTGACTGGCCTACACAGAGTCCTGACCTCAAACCAAAAGAACAGCTTTGGGATGAATTAGAGCAGAGACTGCGAGCCAGAGCCTCCTGCTGTTAAAGGAGTGTGTTGTCTGCTGTGCATAAAGACAGAAATGTCTTTGGAGTTCTACATAGCAGACACACATGCCCCTCCAGCCTGTGGCTTAAAAGCATGCTTAGATATAAACCTTATAGTTTTTTCTGTGCCCAGCTAAGCCACTGAAACGTCTGTTGTGAAAGACTTCCAAGCATTTTCACTTGGATAGGTCTCTTCCATGGTGAATGCATAATTCACATAAAGCCAGACGCAACTGTGTACCTGCCAAAACACATACCCCTATCCTTGCCAAGGTCACAGAGGCATCAGATTGGGTAAAAGTGCTGGCTGTAGTCAAGAACAACCGCAAAGGCAAACTGTATATTCCTTGATTCAGCGATCTAAATATAGCTATCAAACAGCTTCATTATCCCTTACATATACTCAATGCTATCATGTTTACGTTAGCCCATTTCCTCAGTGTCCTGGATGTTAGATACAGATATTAGGGAATTAAGATGACTGAAGACTCACCCAAACCACACTCAACATATTATACAGATTTCTTCATTCACCCTTTGAGATAATTTTAGTAGAAAACTAACAAAAGAGTCTTGATGAAACCTCCACGCAATGGTACAGCACTCTTGAGAACAAAAACTAAGACCTCATAAGAAAAGAATCAGGCCCCATGTCAGCCTGCAAAAGGAGCTCAGACTCCAGGTTGATATATCACAAAACAGCCTAGATGCTGTCCTGCTACAAGATGGCAAGGACACAGCCTCCAAATTTCTCACAAAAAAATTCAAGCAATTATGTAAAGATCAAGAATTAGCTGTATGCCATCTTTTTGGGTTGCAGATGTTTCCACACATATGTACCTGGCCAGCATAATGCGGTGCAGTCATGGGCTGAAGGTTAGGCAACCAGCCTTGTGGCCAGAAGGTTGCTGGTTCGATCCCCAGAGCCGACAGCACAACTGAGGTGTCCTTGAGCAAGACACCTAACCCCCAACTGCCCCCTGGGTGCTGCGGATTGGGCTGCCCACCGCTCCGGGCAAGTGTGTGTGTGTGTGTGTGTGTGTGTCTGTGTGTGCGCGCTCACTAGTGAGTATGTGGTGTTTCACTTCACGGATGGGTTAAATGCGGAGGTGAAATTTCCCCACTGTGGGACTAATAAGGGTCACTTAATAATAATAGTGGGAGTCAAAGTGACCAAAAACCTCTTTAACTAATCAAGCAAAAGCCTAAACCAGGTAAAGACATCTTTGTTGAGAACACAACATCCAGAAAAGCATTACCAGAATCTGAGTCTCCATGAAGGAATGGATGTGCAGGTTTGCAATTTGTACAGTAATTTGTCTGTCAATAACAACCTGCCTTGGCAGAATCCAGTCTGAAACCCAAAACAATGCACAGCTTAAAATGGAAAAAGGCCATAAAGGAAGAATGGCTAGCTGACAAGAAAAATGCATACAGAATGGAATCACTGTGATATGTCTGAGACAAACAGAATCATTTTCAAAGGTGACAAAATTGTTCGTCCTTGCTCTGTCAGAGCTGACATACAGTCTCAAATGAATGCAGGCAGAATACATGAGCACAGAATAGTGTAAGCAAAAAGCTTGTGATATCATGTTCTGGCCTGGAATGTGCAGGTAAATGGAGTTGGAGAATGCCTCATTTATCTAAACATAAACAGAGCCCATGAACAGGCACAGAGTACCTGATAGGCCTTGGCAAATAGTGGTCTCAGATTTGTTCTTATGGAAAAATGAAGACTACATAACTGCTGTTGACTATTACAGCAGGTACACCGAGCTAAAACATTCGCTAAACTACATCAGCAGCAGTTGTGCATAAGCTAAAGGCCGTCTTAGGCAAGGCAAGGCAAGTTTATTTATATAGCACCTTTCATACACAACGGTCATTCAAAGTGCTTTACAAATGAAAAAATACAGAAAAATGCAATTAATGTAAATAAAATAAAATTTATGTAAATTTAAAAAAATTTAAAAACATAATTAAAACAATAGATTTAAAAGACGTTAATCAAATTTAAAAGAAGGAGATAAAAAATTTGAATAAAAATAAGAACCATGATTAAAACAATAGATATAAAGAAGTTAAATGAATGAGCATAAGAGTGCCGTTACAGGATAAAAGTGGATTAGGTTTTCATTCTGGATTTAAAAGTGTCTAGTGTTGGGGCTCTTCTAATGCTCTCTGTCAACTGGTTCCATTTCAGTCTTAGGGGCAAGGCATGGCATTCCAGATACATTCACGTCGGATAATGGGCCAAGGAGGAAATTCCAAGGAGTTTCGAACTTTTGCCTGGGCTTGGGAATTCTCTCACATCACAACTAGCCCATTCTATCCATAAAGCAAGGCCTTGCAGAGAAGTTTGTGCAAATTGCAAACTTACTGTCAGAGAAGGCAAGAGAAGACCAAAAAGAAAAAAAATTCTCTTTGAATACTGCAACATTTCTGTAGACAGTTTCTGATCCATGGCACAGTTACTGGCCAGTCTGTCTGTGGTATATTCTTCCAAGTATGTTGTTGCCCACTATTAAGCACAGGGAAAAATGGCAGAGAAACATCACCAAAAGAAATACAACCATGTTTCCAAATAAGTTGTAATGCTGTGCAAAACGTAAATGAAAACAGAATGCAATGTAATACAAATAATTTGACCTCTGCATTTATTAAAAAAAAATAAATACAAAGACAACATATCAAATGTTGAAACTGAGAAATTTAGTTTTTTCAAAAAAACTGTGCACTGATATCAAGCTGAATGGTCCGCCTCCTCTTTAGACCAGAGGATGTGGCGTCCATGATTTCCAAAAGAATTTACGTTTTTGATCTGTTGGACAATAAGACACCTTCCACTTTATCTCGGTCCAGCTTAAATAAGCTCGGGCCCAGAGAACGCAGTGGAGCTTCTGGATCCTGTTTGATGTCGTTTACAGAGTGGTGAACCCCTCCGTATCTTTACTCTGCCTCTTTGGTTGCTCTTTTTACACCCAATCATGTTGCCAATTAACCCAATTAGTTCTGAGATGTTCCACCAGGTGCTTTTTTAGCATTAAACTTGACATGTCTTTTGTTACCTCTATCCCGACTTTTTGAAAATGTGTAGCCGACATAAAATTCAAAATGGGTATATATTTTTCATCTCATATGTTGTCTCTGTATTATTTCCCATTAAATACAGGGTTTAAATGGCTTGCACATCATTCACCATTGCATTCTATTTAAATCTTTTTTTAAACATTTTGCACAGTGTCCCAACAGGGTTGTACTATGAAAGATCAGTGAAGTCACTTTTAGTGTACGTGTAGAGCGAAGCTTTTGAATGAGCGGAGTTTAAGGCAATTGAGTTTAGGTACATTTAAAACTCTAAAAATCACATTAATCGCATTTTAAATTCATGACCCTTACTTAAACATGTTTACCTGCTGCTTTTTTTCAGCGCAAACGACAGAGAAAACAGCAGCAGCTGCTCTGTTTGTTTATTTGGGTCTCCGATTAATGGGTGAACGTGAGAGTTCGTGCAAGTTCAACGAGTTCCATTCGGTTCAGCAACAGCCTGAAAGATGAGAAGTGTCTGATCCCCAATATTTTGGTTGCCAGGAAAATAGTGTGAGATGCCCAGTCTTTTTATAATCTGGTAAGGCTTTAAAAGTCGCGGCATGTGCCCAAGACTTCAGCTAACGTGAACACCTTTGCTTGTATAAAAGTAAACAGCTGTCCTTGGTGTTACACCGAAATCCATGGCCGTCGAGTACTGTGAACGTAGAGGGTGCTATTTTGCACTTTGTTCACATGTATGAGCATTTAACGCAGACTACGTAAGCTATGCCGACATGCTTACATGTCCTATTTTACTGCTTTCATCAAGCCTAACAATGAGAAATGTGTGTATTTACATTATGTTGTCTGTTAATTACATATATTTGAACACAAATGTTTCAGCACAAATTTTCTACATATGTATAAAATAGACAATATGTACGCCAGCCAATAGCAAGATTTTTTGCCTGAAGAAAGGCAAAACACCAGGCACAATAAAACACTAACCAAAAAACAACAAAAAAAACACACCCATTTTTCAACATCTCTCAAAATCGTTGAGAAAGAGCGTCTCTAGTTTTGATCTCCCCACCGTGAGCACCGATGTCACTGCCATGGAACTCGAGAAACAGAGCATCCACCTCTGCTGCACTACACACAACTTTGACGTGTAGCTCTTTGTTAGTGCCCTTATGTGTTATGTAGAACAGGTTGTCATCTAGAGAAAAGATGGTAATGAGGTTTAATATAGTAGAACAAAAGCACTTATAGCCTAAAATCCTCAATGTTAGGCTACACATTAAAAATGAACAATGATAATACGAGCTTTATCAGCAATTTAACACTTACATCAATGCTAATGGGATTCATACTTACCATTCTTACGCAGGAACAGGATGCTCTCCGTCATAGTGTATATTGTTGATGCTTGGTAAAGTGTCCAGGGTATTTACCGATCCATTTCAGGATCCATACCGAACTCACTACCTGAAATATGAAAAGGCTCAATCATACATAGCGCTAAAGTTTAAAGCTGCTAACTTTACTCCGAACAAGGAACGTCAATGTTCATTATGATAGTCAACTAACCTAAAGTTACAGGGGTGGGGGGGCCCCCGTTTGCTCGTGCATGTTAACAGAAACTGTGAAATATAGTGTGCTCTATGGTCACTGAATTTAGCAGTGATGGCCATTACAAAGCTTTTCGAAGCATTAACAGAGCTGAACCAATTACACTGGGAAAAGGGTTTGCAGCATTTGACACCTGACTGTCCAGTTCAATCACCTACAATGACTGCTTCCTACTGCTTGTCTTAGATACTCCTGATCAAAATCTTAAGACCAGTTAAAAAATTGCAAAAATTTGCATTTTGCACTATCGCAAAATGCAGCTCAACAATCCTACCAGGTTCAAGGTCAGTGACCTTTTTTGCTTTTGCCATCAGGAGGTCTTGACAGTGTGCATACTTGACAGAAAACAACATGGAATTTTTGCGCAGATTTTGGCTTTTAAAGGCTGTGGTCTTAAACTTTTGCTCAACTGAACAAAGCATGTTTTAGGGTGAATGCAGATGGTAATAAATTGCCTGTTATTAAACGATCTAAGCGTTCGATCCCTGGTGAAACTACAGCCGTCCGTAGTTGGGAGTCCAAGACAGCACAACTGGCCTTGCTCTCTCTGGGTGGGTAGGATGGCCCCTCTCCTCCTCCCATCACTCAATGTGATGCTAGTCGGTGCAGGGGTCTGTTAGCTGACACAGCAGATCTGGCGGTTGGCGCTTTCCTCCGAGTGTGTCCGGCTGTCCAGTGATGTTGCGTGAGCGGCAGCTCGAAAAAGAAGTGGTGGCTGGTTCCACAGGTCTCGGAGGAAGCCTGTGCTGCCTTCACCCTCCTAGCGCTGATGGCATCATGTGATTTGGGGAGTCCACTAGTGGGTGGAATTGGAAACGATTAAATTGGGGAGATAAATCGGGTAACAGTCCCCAAAAAAAGAAATGAATAATATCATCTGTGGTAATGAAAACAGTTATATTGCTGCCAAGAAGCAATGAAGCGGTGTTATTTGAGTATGATAGCATTCGGTCACACGTTATACATCTCACTTTATTTTGGCTGGCTGAATGAAAGTGATCCCACAGTTCAGACCTGGGTCTCCTCCATGCAGTGGTGACCGAACTACACAAATCGTGTACTTGAGTTAAAGCAGAGATTCCCAAGGTAAAATATGACTCCAGTAAAAGCAGACGTAGTCCCTTTAGACCTCCATTTTTCAACTCAGGATTTGAACGCCTACATTTCTACAAAATAATTAAGCTCTACTCAACGCACAAGCCGACATAAATGTACATATATGTACCTGCATGCTATATTAACTAGTCTGGAGTGATTTTAGAGCATTTTACCACTGTGCTCACCTGAAAAAACAGGGTTAAAACGATGAGACAGAGGACCCAACCTGCTTTCCCCACCTCCCATTTGGTCTGAGAGGAAAGTTTGAGAAGACCATAGACAATCACAGCTAGTTAGCGCTACACCGCCTCCTACTGGTAGCATCGGAGAACAGCAGGCATACATGCATTCTGTTGCAAAGCTTAGAATTACATTACATTGAAAGAAAATTAAAAATTATTTATTATTATTGGTATTATCCATCCATCCATCCATTTACTAAGCCGTCAGGGTCGCGGGGGGTGCTGGAGCCTATCCCAGCAGTCTTCGGGCAGAAGGCAGGATACACCCTGGACAGGTCGCCAGTCCATCGCAGGGCAGACAGACAGACAGCCACACACACATTCACACCCAGGGGTAATTTAGCATGTCCAATTGGCCTGACTGCATGTCTTTGGACTGTGGGAGGAAACCAGAGAACCCGGAGGAAACCTACACAGACACGGGGAGAACATGCAAACTCCACACAGAGAGGACCCAGATCACCCGGCCGGGGAATCGAACCCAGGCCCTCCTCGCTGTGAGGCGACAGTGCTACCCACCACGCCACCGTGCCGCCCATTGGTATTATTATTATGATTAATATTATTATTATAGGTTTGACAAGTTAATAATATTAATAAAATAAAATAAACACAAACACAAATGTGATCATCACAGTGGGTGTCACAGAACCATACTGTAACACCAGGGAGCGAGGAGGCAGACGCATATGCGGAGATAAGCGACTTTTATTCAGGGCAAATACAGGGTCGTAGTCGAGACAGTCCAGGTTCAGATATCCAACACGAAGCACACGAGAATCAGACATGACAAAATTTCAAAACAGTCAAACAAATCCAATAGAAGAACAGTACAAGCAAAGCACATCATACATTACAAACAACAAAGACCAGTGACAACTAGTGGCTTAAATAATCACAGGGTAAATAAGGGACAGGGGTGGAGTCATAAAACGAGGGGGCTGGACTAAAAACCAAAACAAAAACACAAGGCCTAAACCAAAACACAACAGGAACACATGGACAGGACTGGGAGGGGCCAATTGTGACACATACTATAAGCAAATGTATAGTGTACCATGTATGCCAAATTTACATGAATACATTCTTTCAATACTTCCAAGCATGATAATATATGAATATACACAATGCTGTGCAAAAGGTAGAGCCTAGATGAGAAAATTATTGAAAATAAAATTATGTAAAGCTGTTTATCTGGGCAGCCACACAAACTAACTTAATCCAGCTTTAAAGTTTTTAAGTAATTTCTCATGTTTTTAAGTACTTTCTCATGTTTTTAAGTAATTTCTCATGGATACTCAAGAATACTCTACTGTTTTGTTCCTTGTTATTTCTTGAACTGATATTTAGGGGGTCCAAGAGATTAATCAGGGATCCCAGTCCTCCCCTTGGATGTACCTATCAGAGAGATTTAACTGAAAAGGGGGAGGTGGATTACGCACAGAAACAGCTTGCTGATGCTCGTCAAGAGATCCACTCCTGCCCTTTTACCAGACGACTGGCTACTCTTTCAATCAATGAAAAAACCAGCAGTAGAAGTGCTGCTTGTGACAAAAATGTTTATTTACATTCATAAATCATGCTTATAGGCTAGTAGTGACAAAAGCAAATGTGCTTGAACATGTTAACTGATTTGGAAATTTTTAATTAAACACTGACTGCATCCCATGACAGTTCATCTTCATACACAAACCTTCTTTTGATAAATAATAAATATTATCATTAAAAGAAGAATATTTTTAATACATAAAAGAACACTTAGATTAATTGTGAATTGGTCTTTTTTCACAAGCGTTTCTAGTTTAATTTTACACAGGCTAGGAATGCGAAGTGTCACCACAATATTGTATGTGGCAGAACCTAGATCTTGCTTAGAGGAACAAAATGAAAGAAAAACTTCAATCAAACTGACAAGCTATTTACCAAACACATTAATAGTGATTAATTCACATGGAAACCATGGAGCCAACACAGTGAACAAGCCCGGGTTAATTCAATATCTTAGGGAATTCACTTTGTAGGAACCCCCTGAAGAAATCACACAGCAAACTGCTCAGATTTGCTTCATTTGCTTTAAAGTGGGAAAATGTTTTAAAACACTTTGCGTTGGTGCACATGAAGAATTAAGCATCAAAAGCTACTGATGATCTAGAATTTCAGCTGGCAGAATAAATGTTCTTCGATATGTTATGAGTTTTAATAAAAGTAAAACAATTCTCTAAATAGTTCATTCCCTTTTCACCACACAGCATCATAATGTTGTGTAGTACCTTGGCATTCTCACATCTTTCTTAATCGAGAATAGGCCTTTCTTCTTAAGAATTCTCTTTGGCCTCCAGAGCCGCATCAAGTTTCTGCCAGAAGACCTGAATGTCCTCTCCTGGTTTAGGCCAGGTAAGGTAGGTACGCTTCTTGATTAGGCTCCTCATCCTGTAATATGGAGACAGCTGATGGGGTGGAATTTCCTCCAGGAACACCAGGATGAGAACATCTTTCTTCTCGTCAAAGAGTCGGAAACTGGCCACCTGGATTTCTCTAGAACACCACTCACTCTCCAGGTAGTGGCGACTGATCACACAGAGTGTCTTCCGGCTGCTATAGATCCCATCCACAATGTTATCCATGATGGGTTTACCTGGCTGGAAGTCTCTGTGGTGCAAACACAACTTCCAGCCCTGCTCTCCCTCCAGTTTTGGTAACAGCTGCTTCACAACCCACAGTTCATCGTGGGTATTATAGGATATGAAAGCATCATACTGGAAGCTTTGGACGGTTTGTTTTTTCTGCTGTTTTTTTTCATAAAGAAAAGCCAGGAACAGATAGTAGGTGTAGACAACCTGCCACTTCAAGAAATGGTAGAGGAAAGAACTGAGCAGGGTCAGAAGAACAAAAGATGTGGTGCAGACAAAACATAACAGTCCCACATCAACAACGCATGAGTCTTTGTCAAGATCTATAAGCAGATTTCCTCTAAAATTTGGTGGGTAGTTGCACTTCAACGCGTCAAGTTTTAAAACTTGTGTGTTGTTGTTACTGACTGCCCAGTCAATGAACCAGGCGTTATCACAGTCACATGAAAACTCATTTCCTTGGAGATCCAGAAGGAATAACTCTGAAAGGGTCTCAAGAGTCTCATTGATGACCGCTATTGAATTTTTTCTGATCAATAAAACTTGTATTTCATTGAGATTTGCTTCAATAAGGAAATCTAGTGATTGAATCCCTGACTGAATCATGGTGAGACTGCTGAGTTTTTTAAGTGGCATGAATATGTCAGGGGAGATTGTTGTTAAATAATTTTTGCTGAGGTCCAGTCGCCACAGGTCAGGGGTGTAAGTAAAGGTGTCAGGATGCAGAGAGTTTAAATTGAGATTTCCAGCCCAGAATATTTTTAAAGATGTCAATCCTTCCAAAAAGTTTGAGGGAATGTTCTTCATTCCATCTTTGCCCTGGCTGAAAATGTTAAGAACATGTAAAGACTTCAGATTTTTAAAGGGTGGCTCACTGAGGCTGTCCTGGCTTGAGTACCATATGAAATTATTATTTAAAATCAGTTCCTTAAGATTTGTGAGTCCTGAAAAAACAGAAGCACTTATTGAAGTCTGCGTGATCTTGTTTGATTGGACATCCAACAAAATCAAATTCTGTAATCCCTCAAATGCACCTACTTCTATGACTTTTATTTGATTGTCTTGTAAGTGCAAATATGTGAGATTCCTTAAACACTCAAACACACCTTTGTGAATAGTATTTAGTTTGCTATTGGACAAGTCCAAATACTTCAGATTTTTAAGTCCATTACTGAAATATCCTTTCAGTGTAAACAGTCTACTCGATCCCATAATGAGTGTCTTCAAATTATGAAGGTCTTGAAAAGCACAATGTTCCACAGAGGACAAATGATTCCTGTAAATATGAACCATCATTAATCGTGTTAGATTGGTAAAATCTGAGCAGGTTAGAGTAGTTATGGAATTGTAGCTGAGATCTAGGACCTCCAAGTTGGAAAGGTTTCTAATGGCAATGGGAACATTGCTCAACTTATTATGGGAAAGACTCAGAGTATTAAGTTTACTTATTGATTTAAATGCTAGTGCTGTTATTTCAGTGAGATCGTTTTCAGCCAAGTCCAGCACTCGCAAATTTGAGCAGTTTCTCAGTTCGTTTTCAGATATGGAGTTGATGTTGTTTGATTGCAAACGTAGGGTCGTCAGTGAGTTAATCAGGCAAGCTTCCTTAGCAAGTGATTTTGCTTTCTGCTCTCCCAAGTAGTACAGTCTGAGATTAGATAACGTCAAGTTAAAGGTTTGCAGCATTATCTTCATCTCCTTTAACCCTGTTTGTATTCCACTCAAGTTGAGTCTGTCAACATTTCTGAAGTAGTTTTTGTCCTGCACGTCCCACTTCACACTGACTTTATTGAATGCCAGGTCTAATGTTTCCAGGTGAGGAAAAATATCGGCTGTGATCCTGAATGACTGCAAAGGATTGTGGGAGAGATCTAGGACTTGCAGTTGCAAGGACGCATTTGAAGCTTGGCACGTTTCAAAGGAGGAAAATCCATTTTTCCCAATATGCAGTTCCTGAATACGGGGCATCTGAAAAACAGGTTGTGCTTTGTGTATGTATTGTAGATGATTTCCTGACAAATTCAACATTACCAGGCTGATTAGAGGAACAAAAGCAGATGAACTGATATCTGAAATGTGATTTTCATTCAGTCGAAGCTCAGTGAGATTAAACAGATCCTGGAAGAATCCTCCTGAGATGGTTGTGAGTCTGTTGTAGGCAAGATTCAGTTCCTGTAAGGCAGCTAAACCTCTGAAAGCCCCGTCCTCCACTTCTTCGATCATGTTGTTACTAACATTTAAGTTGTGAAGATTGGTTAAGTCTCCCAAATCGTTCCTCTTTATCACTGATATTTTATTGTAGGAAATGTCCAGCACCCTCGCTTTGCATGGTATGCTTTCAGGTACAGCACGTAGCTGCCTTTTGTAGCAGAGCACTTTCATAAATGTGGAGTTTAAAGAGCCTTTGACCGTGCAGTCCTTCAGTGAATATCCATCCATGAGATTGAGAAGTACAGAGCAGGACAGCACCAAGAGAAAGAAGGTAGATTCCATTGAAATTGGACATTTTAAATTCCCCATGGTCTGCAGGTTTATGCTGAAATAAAACTGAACCTATGTTTTAACAGTCCTATGAAAAGAAACATGAAAAAAAGTTTATTACTGTGAACATTTTTTCAGTGCCAACAGCTGCTCAAGCTAGCAATGTACATTCATTTTAATAAAACAAATATCAAAGGAAGGAGTGAAAGTAAGAAATTATAGTAAATTTACTGCTTGTCCACATGTACGTGAGACTTTTTTATACATAGCTATTTCTAAGTGTTTTGGTCTTCTGTCCACATGTGAACTGCACTTTAGGTCAGTGAAAATGGACCTTTTGCAAAACCCCTTCTAGGGTGACGATATTCAGACAGGGAAAGCAGTTTTTGCCTTGTGTCAATAAAATTGTACGTTGTTTGTTTGTTTTCAAGAGCGTGCATGATTATCTCCTTTGACGATTTTTGTGCAATAGCTGATGTAGCCAAAATAGTGCTGGTTTTAATAGTGCTATCAGTACTTGTCACATGTTTACACATAAATGTACAGTTATTCAATTTCTCAATTTCTAAGATTCTGTTCTGAAAGCTAACTAAAGAACAGGGCCTTGAAAGCACTACAGAGGCGTCAAGTTTAGTGGAGACAGCTTTATCCAAACGGTCATCTTCATTCATTTTCAAATGAAAACAGCGTTTTTATCAGTTGTCAAATCTGCCTCCTGAAATCTGCTCAGTTCTCTGCTTTACAAATGCAACTTCAGCCTCAGAGAGTAACGTTAGCTGCTTTGCAAGCTAATCATAGCTAAACAGGTATTGACTTTATTGGTTTCTTCTTACTGTTTTCTTATTATTTTAGATCAAATCATGGCTATTTATCAAGCTTAAGATCTGTAGCATATATTTTATTGTGAGTGTCTGTTAGCTGTTGCTTTAGTTAGCATTGGTGTCAACCAGTGCAGTTTACCTGAATAAAAATACTATCTTATCAGTCTTGGAGATAAACAGCTGTGTAAGGCTGTGAAAGGGGAAATCTGGTCTAGTACAGGTTCCCTTTAACCTCTTGACTGCGTTCTTTTTTAACAGTAATGCTAATCTGATCAGACTGTGGTGGAGTATGCTCTCTCTCTATGTTATACAGTCATCAGTCTCTCTCTCTCTCTCTCTCTCTCTCTGTATCTCTCTCTCTCTCTCTCTCTCTCTCTCTCTGTCTTTAACTATGTGAGAGGCTATTTAACAGTCAGAAAAAGAAAAAAATAATTGTGCATGAAGTTATTAGTATGATTACCAGAGGAATATAACTCAGTAAAGAAATTCAAAACTGGATAAAAAGCTGCTGTTGTTGCTACTGATTTTAATGGTAGAAAAACTTTGCACGGTTAACAGTGAATTAGTAAAAGCTGTGAACACCGTGTTTACCATCTGTGGAGGTCAACATCTACGAGTTAATGTAAGCTAAAAGTCAGGAAGATAATGGGGGCAAGACTGTCACTAAAAAGTACATTATAAATTGAGTAATCTACTCATTTTGACTCTAAATAGTTTTTTAAATATAAAATCAATTTAACAATAGAAGACTCTACAGCCTTTCGGGGACCCTGAACTATTTTATTGGAAACAGGAAAACTACACTCAGGTTCTATATAGTACAAAAAAGTGTTCTTTGGCTTGCAACAGTAGTTGAACCCTTCCATCTACAACACATTCTCCATTAATCTGAAGAACCTGTTCAAGATGCAAAGAACCGTTTAATCATGAAAATGGAGCTTTGAGAGCAGGATGCCTTATATAGTCATCCACAAATGCATGCAGTTCAGTGTAAACCTTGTTCCTCACACCGAACACAGAAAGATGTGCAAACGTGCAGAGCAGACTGTGATCGGCCTCAGCACTCAAAACTTTTTTTTCTCACTTTTTTCTCACTTTTTATGTTATGATATACAAATCATAAACTACTTTTTACTCTTTACTTGTACTAAAATGATCAAATTATCACTACAGTAACAGTATTTTTATGTAAGAATCTCTACTGTTGTGTTACGCTTTCCACACCTGACAAATATAAATGTACACAATGTTTTTACGTTATTGTATATGACTATATTACACGCAAGTTGTAATTTCTATTGAATATTCTCAAAAAAGCATATCTTACACCCCCAATAAACCAATACATTACAGATGAATACTTTATATACTTTTCCCCTAAAACCCACATGGATTATGTAACAGGTCTTTAACTTTATGTTTAATGAAAGATTGAAGTCTTATTTTAAATGCATACCTGTTCATTTCTTTGTCCATTATACATTCAGCATGTCACGTATTCTACACTAGCTTGAAAATAAGGAAGTGTAGCTGTGTGGTTTATTTGACATCGTGGAGCGCTTGTCAGAGGGAAATGAAACTGAGGGTGGATCTCAAATCTCGAAGTGTTCATTCTTGTTCTTGTTCCTTGCAGGAATGACTAAGCATGTTGGACAAATAAGATGTTACTTCCACCATCTACTCGGCTTAAAGCCAATAAACACTTTCATACTTTCTTGTTATCAACTGACTTTTTATTTAAGCTTGCTTTACTGAAATGCATGCACATGAAGAATTTCATCAACTTTCATCAACCTTTAATTGAATTCTCTGATTAACTGTGATCATCCAATAAAAAGACAGAGGGGGCAGAGAAACTGTATCATAAACCTATAAATAGTAATAAAAGATAAAAAAAAGACGTAAAGATGAGCTTTGAGATCTACTCTAAGCTACTGATGTCAAACTGTAGACATTTGCGCACCCCTTATTTGTGACGTATTCTATTTAAATGTTAACTAACTAACACTTTCATAGTCCTCTAAATTCCTTATCTGCAGTGTTGCTCTAGATTTGATTATTGCAGGGTGTGGTTGCAAGCATAGTTCTACTACTCATCTGGTGTTTGTTTTATCTTTGCTCATTTTTATTGCTTGAAATTTCAACATTTATATTTGTGGTTGTAATGTGATTTTAAACAGGCCAGAGCAGGCTTTTTTATTTAAATGACAATTCAATCTGTGCAAGTAGTTGATGTTTGAGTGGATATCTCTGCAGAGATTTGTTCTGAGATCATTCACATGCATAAGATGGGAGAATATCAAAGGCAAATTACAAGTAGTAAAAAACTGGATTTTCTGAAACTACAGTTAAAAAAAAAAAAGATATAAAGAGAAGAACTATGCAAGACCTAGTAGACCACCAAAACAGCCAACATCAGATAAACAGCACTTAAAGTTTATAGGATGTGCTGCTGTTAAGAAGCTGTGAGGAAAAATAAACAGATGATAAAGAAGAAAATTTGTTCAGTTTTCCCTGAACAGTGGACTTACCACCAGACACAAAGAATGTGTTTAGGACTATTTGGATAATGTGACTTTGGATCAAAGACAGAACTTTGCAAGTGTGGAAAAATATCCCTGCAGGTTTCTTTGAAAAACCCACAGCACTGAAACCTTCCACTGAAAAAGAAACAACTTGTACCTAATGGCTGTTTTGCTACTGTAATTAAATATAACAGCTTAGGTATTTGCAAAATTGCATAATACAGCGCCATTAACAACTGTCTCCTCTTGATTTTCTCTCCTTTTGCATATTTGTCACACTAAATGGTGAGGGAGGTTTTTGATAATGTAATACAAGCAATACTTCTAATAATTTGAATCCAAATTAATTATATTATGCGGTGTGGCTCATTCTAGGCAGCTCTTCCTGTGTGTGTGTGTGTGCCTGTGTGACCCTGACTGTGTGGTGTGTGCCGAGCAGGCCTGATTGTGTCAATAGCTGAGGCCTGGAGAAGCACATGTGCCCAGAGATGTAGTTTTTTACTACATCCATCCATCCATTTTCTAAGCCGCTTCTCCACCAGGGTTGCGGGGGGGGTGCTGGAGCCTATCCCAGCAGTCTTCGGGCGAAAGGCAGGATACACCCTGGACAGGTCGCCAGTCCATCGCAGGGCAGACAGACAGACACAGACAGTCACTCACACACTCACACCTAGGGGCAATTTAGCATGTCCAATCGACCCGACTGCATGTCTTTGGACTGTGGGAGGAAACCGGAGAACCCGGAGGAAACCCACGCAGACACGGGGAGAACATGCAAACTCCACACAGAGAGGACCCTGTTTTTTTTACTACATATTTTTGAAAATTTCTTTAGGAAATGAAACATATCAGTTGCAAAAACATCAATGGTATTTGATTTGATTACCTAGTAAATTATAAGATGCTTTGGTGGTTCTCTCTCTCTCTGTGAGTGTAGGGATCTGTGTGTGCATGTAGGCCTCTCTGAAGGTGCTTGGGTTTTTTCCTGGAGCGGTATGTATGCTTCAGCCAGGCCTGGGAAACACTTCTCAGTCCCATCTTAAACATACACTATATTGCAAAGTATTCAATCACCCATCCAAATAATTGAATTCAGGTGTTCCAATCACTTCCATGGCCACAGGTGTATAAAACCAAGCCCCTAGGCCTGCAGACTGCTTCTACAAACATTAGTGAAAGAATGGGTCGCTCTCAGCAGCTCAGTGAGTTCCAGCATGGTACCGTGATAGGACGCCACCTGTGCAACAAGTCCAGTCGTGAAATTTCCTCACTACTAAATATTCCACAGTCAACTGTCAGTGGTATTATAACAAAGTGGAAGAGATTGGGAATGACAGCAACTCAGCCAAGAAGTGGTAGGCTACGTAAAATGACAGAGCGGTGTCAGCAGATGCTGAGGCACATAGTGCGCAGAGGTCGCCAACTTTCTCCAATCATTACAGACCTCCAAACTTCATATGGCCTTCAGATTAGCTCAAGAGCAGTGCGTAGAGAGCTTCATGGAATGGGTTTCCATGGCTGAGCAGCTGTATCCAAGCCTTACATCACCAAGAGCAATGCAGAGCGTCAAACACTGTGATGTAACGTGCCGCCACTGGACTCTAGAGCAGTGGAGACGTGTTCTCTGTAGTGACAAATTTGGATTAAGAATGGGATGTCACTCAAGTTCATATGCATGTGAAGGCAGATGTGCAAATACTTTTGGCAATATAGTGTAAACTGCAACTGTGTAAATCTGACACTTGCCCATTGTTTAGGAGTTGTGGCCTGCACACACACACACACACACACACACCAGAGTTTGGACCATAACTTTATTTTTTACCCATTTCATGTACAAAACATATTTTAACACTTCCTTGTTCAGTTACAATTAGGAAGAGCATGTTAGTCACAATCAAGGGCCAATCAACTTATTTTATACTCTCTTGATCATCGGAATAATGGAAAAGAAGGACAAGTTAATTGATGTAACATGATGTAATCAAGAGCATAGTCAAGTGTGTTTTAACTGCTAATCAAATGTAATAACTCAAGGCTAGTCATTATTATTTTATACACACACACACACACACACACACTTCTAAGCTGCTCCTATTATTTTATACAATGGTATATACATAAATAGAATTAAAATGGCTGATGAAGTTCAAGTTCAAAGTTCAAGTTCAAAGTGTTTATTGTCATATGTACAGAGGAAACAGGTTTCCTTATATACAATGAAAAGCTTACTTTGCTCCTCGCTAAGAATGCCAGATATAACATTAAGAATATAAAGAGTATATATACAACCATATATATTAATCAAGAAATAGTGCAATGTATAAATTACAGTGGTATGGATAAATAGTGCTGTGCCTTGCCGGGAACATGATTATCTGCAGCAGAAATGAGTAGTAAAGTGCGATAGTGCAATTGTAAACATGTGCTACAGTTAAAGTGACAGTAGTTGCAGGTTATTCCTGAGGAAAGAGTTCTTTACCAGTGGGGTACACATCACACGTCTGTACCTAAGTCTGGCAGACCGAAGTGTGAATAGTTATTTCTGGTTCAGAACTCTGATTGCGGTGGGGAAGAAGGAGTTCTTTAGCCTGGAGGTCTTGCACATCATACTCCTATACCTCCGTCCTGAGGGCAGAGGTTTGAACAGACCGTGCTGGGGGTGGGTGGGGTCTTTGATGATGGAGGCAGCTTTCCTTTGGACTCTGTGGTTGTAAATGTTCTGCAGAGAGTGCAGTGGAGAATTGGTGATCTTCTCTGCAGTCTTCACCACTCTCTGTAGGCATTTACGATCCATCACGGTCAAGCTGCCGTACCACACGGTGATGCAGCTGGTCAGGAGGCTCTCAATGACGCAGTTGTAGAAGTTGCTGAGGATCACCGGAGACATCCCAAACCTCCTTAGCCTTCTCAGGAAGTACAGCCGCTGTTGAGCCTTTCTGACTAGCTGCTTGGTGTTCAGTGACGCCCAGGTATTTAAAGCTGTTCACCCTCTCCACCTCGAGCTCCCGGATGAAAAGTGGCCGATGAGGTCTCCTCTCCTTCCTCATGTCCACTATCAGCTCCTTTGTCTTGTCCGTGTTGAGGATGAGGTTGTTATCATCACACCATGACACCAGTCTGGTCACCTCACTCCTGTAGGCTGCTTCATCTCCACCAGTGATACGTCCTATCACTGCTGTGTCGTCAGCAAACTTCAGGATGATGTTGTCCTTGTGGGAGGCGACACAGTCATGGGTGAAAAGGGTGTAGAGAATAGGGCTGAGGACGCAGCCCTGTGGAGTGCCGATGTAGGTGGTGATGCTGGCTGAAGTCCTGTTGCTGATCCTGACAGACTGGGGCCTGCCAGTCAGGAAGTCCAAAAGCCAGTCACAGAGGGTGGGGTGCAGGCCGAGTGTGGAGAGTTTGTGGGTGAGTTTGTGTGGGATGACCGTATTGAAGGCTGAGCTGTAGTCAACAAAGAGCATCCTGATGTAGGAGTCTTTGTTTTCCAGGTGGGAGAGGGAGTAGTGAAGGGCAGCAGCGACTGCGTCCGAGGTGGATCTGTTGTGACGGTAGGCGTACTGCAGGGGGTCCAGCGTGTCTGGTATACTGTCTTGTATGTGGGCCAGCACCACTCTCTCAAAGCACTTCATAATGATTGGAGTGAGTGCTACTGGTCTGTAGTCATTCAGGCTGGTGGGGGGGCTCTTCTTAGGAATGGGGACAATGACTGTCCTTTTATAGCAGGTAGGAACAATGCTCTGGCTGAGAGAGAGATTGAAAATGGAGGTCAGTACATTAGCCAGCTCGTTCGCACATGCTCTGAGGGCCCGCCCAGGAATCTTGTCTGGTCCTGGTGCCTTGCGGGGGTTGATCTTTCTCAGAGCTCTGCAGACCTGGCCTGTTGATACTGACAGAGGGGGGGACAGGGGTTGTGTGGGCTGTGTGTGTGTGAACCTCCCGGTGCTAGTGCTGGAGGTTTCGAAGCGGGTGTAGAAGGTGATGAGGTCGTCTGGTAGGCTGTCTGTGGAGCTGATGTTGCTGGTGATGGTCCTGTATTCTGTAATGTGTTGTAGGCCTTGCCACATCTGCCTGGAGTCAGCAGTGGAGTAGAAGCCATCCAGTTTCTCTCTGTACTGCCTCTTGGCTGCTGTGATGACTTTCCTCAGTCTGTACTTCGCAGCTTTGTACTCTGTCTCATTGCCTGATCTGTATGCAAGAGAGCGAGCATGGAGCATGTGTCGTACCTGACTGTTAATCCAGGGCTTCTGGTTGGGGAACCTCTTCACTTGTGTGGTGGGCACGATGTTATCCACACACGTGCTGATGTAGCCAGACACATGTTCAGCATATTCCTGTATGCTGACAGAAGAGTCCTCTGTAGTGGCTGCAGCTTTAAACACATCCCAGTCTGTCGTAGCAAAACAGTCCTGCAGTATGCTCTCAGTCTCCGGAGACCATACTTGAACTGTTTTGGTAACCGGATGTGATTGTTTCAGCCTTTGTCTGTAAGCCGGGTACATGAACACATGAAGGATCACATGGCAATTTTAGAAAAATAAAGGTGTTTGTCACAGAAGCCCAAGGCTAACTAAAGAAAGTGTAAAAGGGTAAAAAATTGTTGCTATTATAATAGAACTATGTATAGTCAGAGTTGCATATGATGGTAAGAATTTTGTCCCACATAACATGCATCATTGCTCAGCCTGGTCCATCACCTTGGAGATCTATCATCCTGGAAAGTTCAGGTCCAACACACTTTCTGTAATATTCAGATGGCTCTAGAGGCCTCGATTGCCTGGACCAGGTATGTTAGATTAGGATTCACCTGAGCTATAGCATCTTAAGGGGTTCAAGTCAGGCTTTAAATATGCCACTCTGGAAGCTTAATTTTGTTCCCTTCAAGCCATTCAGAGGTGGACCTGCTCTTGTCTTGCTGCATATCTTAATTGAACTTGAGCTTCAGATCTCAGACTAGTTAACAAACATTTTCTTGCAGGATTCTCTGGATGAGAGCAGAATTCAGGGTCCTGTCAATTACAGCAATTCAACCAGGTCCTGAAGCAGCAACGCATTCTCACACCATCACACTACCTGTGCTACGTTTGACTGTTGCTATGATTGGTATTGGTATGGTTATTGTAGAATGCTGTGTTAGCATTATGTTAGATGTAATTGGACCCCTGGCTTCTGTTTTTGACAAATATGAGCGAAGCCTTTATGTTTATATTGGCTAGCAGCGGTTTTACGCCTTGCAGCTCTTTTACTTCTGGGAAGACTCACCACTATACCATGTTTTCTCCATTTGGAGATAATGGCTCTCATTGCAGTTCACTGTAGTCCCAGAGGCTTAGAGATGGCTTTGTAGCCCTTTCCAGATTGGTAGATTTAAAAAATGTTCATTCTCATAAATTTTTTTTATAGTGACATAGTGTGCTGCTTGCTGAGACCTTTTAACCTACTTCACTTTATTGAAAAGGTTTCAAATTATGTTTAGATTCAACAGGGATGGGAGTAATCAAACCTTAAATGATCTCAGTTGTCAACTAAATGTGGTTAATTGGTTGAGTAACTAAGGGGCGTTGACTTTCACACAGGGTCAGTTGGTGCTGGATACCTTTTTTTCTTTCAATAAATAATCATTTAAAAACTATATTTTATGTTTCTCTGGATGTTGTTGTCTGAAAATACATTCTGATTGAAGATTTGAAGTAAGTATGAAAAGTAAGCAAAAATATTTAAAAAATCAGGAGGGTAGGGGTTGGCTAATACTTTTCATGGCACTGTATCTGTTTGGCCTGGTGGTAAAATCCAGGGCTGAAAAGTCTAAGGTGACCTTCTCTCCTGTCCTGAGACTGCTGTTTCCCTTTATATTTCATTTTATAGTTCAAATAGAGGATTGGTTCTATTACTGTAAATGGACATCTTTGCCTTAAATGTCAAACCAGCCACATGTAAAACTAGAGCTCAGGGCTATTACACACTTCAACAAAGAGAAATAGGAGTAGGCCTTTGGACGTGTTAGATCAATGTGAAATACAGTTTACGATGTGTCACACCACTATAACATTATATAATTATAACAATTATACAGTATATAACCTTATTTGACTTAAATGGTTAATGAAAAAGCAAAAGATATCACACCAGAGTACATCCCATAAAGTAAATTTTAACAGGGCGCTTTATGCCCAGATAGGCAGACGTTCTCCACAGCATCCTGTTCTATTAGCAGTGCTTTTCTATGGAGACATTGCACTCCTGTGTCAGCAGTGGATCTACTTTAAAGTATCTCATTTCAATAATTAGAAGGGGTGTCTGGATGCTCTTAGACATATAGTGTAAGTGAATAAGATTGAGTCAATGTTTAAAATGGACTATACCATTTTTAAGTAATTAAAGGCCTACCATATTTTAGCAAATGTTCTGTACTATCTATGAAAATGAAGTTGCGGGACTGGACTCTGCATTGGCTAATCCTTAACGTTAAAGAATTTGGATTGGGATCAGAGGCAAATTAAAAATAAAACATATACAGGACATCTCCATCTCCACTTTCTAGACTAATTCCTTCGACTGCAGACTTTCCACGCTTGTAACTGACAGCAGACAAATTTTGTGTGTTCTTTATTCACCACCATTGTTTAATCATTAATCATCATCTTTAATAAAATGCGAAAAGATTATAACCCATAAAAAGATTTTTGAACCACCCATTTGCATTTTTAGACATTTTCTACATGTAAATCACTGTTACTAGAACAAAACTTTTCAGGAGAAGGGAAAACATTTGTAACTTAGTTGGACTGGACGTTAATTTAAAAATACTTTTATCAAGCAATGTTGCACCATTTCTATTGGTTCATTAATTACAATTTTACACATTGTGGAAGGTACCTGGCACTGGTAAATTATACATACATATAAATCCAAAAACCACAATGAAGAAAGAAGGTGTGTAGTAAAGCCTAGATCTTACTTTGAGAACAATCACTGCAATTGGTTATCATTTCGAAATTCCAAAAGTGGTTGCCATTAGATCTGTAATATTTGAGTATTATTAGGTACCGCTTATCCCAGAAAGAATAGGATTTTCCTCTTTAGAAGACTCCTTGGCCTCCAGAGCCATTCTCAGTTTCTCCCAGAAGACCCGAGTATCCTCTCCTGGTTTGGGCCAGCTGATGTAGGTTCGTTTCTTGATTAGTTTTCTCATCCTGTAATATGGAGACAGCTGATGGGGTGGAATGTTCTCCAGGAACACCAGGATGAGAACGTCTTTCTTCTCGTCAAAGAGTCGGAAACTGGCCACCTGGATTTCTCTGGAGCACCACTCACTCTCTAGGTA
Source organism: Pygocentrus nattereri (assembly GCF_015220715.1). NCBI lineage: Eukaryota > Metazoa > Chordata > Actinopteri > Characiformes > Serrasalmidae > Pygocentrus > Pygocentrus nattereri. Next base: position 24,937,456 of record NC_051230.1, on the reverse strand, counting down.
GTGGCGACTGATCACACAGATTGTTTTACGACTGCTATTGATCCCGTCCACAATGTTATCCATGATGGGTTTACCTGGCTGGAAGTCTCTTTGATGCAAACACAACTTCCAGCCCTGCTCCCCCTCCACATGAGGTAACAGCTCACTCATAACCCACAGTTCATCGTGGGTGTTGTAGGAAATGAATGCATCATACTGATAGCTACTGGACTGTGTCTTTCTCTGCTGGTTGCTTTTATAGAGAAATGCCAGAAGGCGATAGTAGGCATAGACAACCTGCCATTTTAAGAAATGATAAAGGATGGAGCTAAACATAATCAAAAGAATAAATACAGTGGTAGAAATGAAGCAGAAAAAACCCTTGTCCACAGTGCAGGACTCAAAGTCAAGCTCCATAAGTTTATTTCCCCTGAGTTTTGATGGGTAATTGCATGTTAACTGGTCTGCATTTACGACTTGCGTGACATTGTTTCTTATTGCCCAGTCAACAAACAAGGCATTGCTGCAGTCACAACTGAATGGATTTCCTTGTAGGTCGATATACGTTAAGTTGGTAAATGATGCAATGAAGGTCTCATTGATAACTGCCAGTTCATTCTTGCTGATTTGCAAGTATTGAATCTCAGTGAGGTTTGCTTGCATGAGGAAGTCCATAGACTGCAAACCAGTAGAGAACATATGGAGTCTGTTGAGTCTTTTGAGGGGTGTGAATAATTCCTGTGAGACCGGTCCAGGCTCAGCAGTCTTGGAGTGTGTGAAAAGGTGTTTGGGTAAAGAAAGTTTAAATTGAGATTTCCTGCTGTCAACACCTGCAAAGACGTCAGTCCTTCCAAAAAATTTGAAGGGACATTCAACATCCCTTTGTGGCCTTGGCTGTGAATTGCTAGAGTTTCCAAAGACTTTAAATACCTAAAGGGTGGTTTAACGAGACTGCTCTGATCAGAATATGAGAGGTAATTGTTGTTCAGCAAGAGATATTTCAGGTTTGTAAGTCCTGAGAAAACAGAAGCTTTTAAAGAACTCTGTGTGATTTTATTTGACTGAAGGTTTAGCACGGTCAGTTTCTGCAGTCCCTCAGAGGCCCCTTTATCTATGGTGGTTATTTGGTTGTCATTTAAAAGCAAGTGCTTAAGAGATTTCAAATCTAGAAAATCTTCTTTATGGATGTAATTCAACTTGTTTTGCGTTAAATCCAAAAACTCTAGTTTCTGGAGACAAGCTCTGAAACAATTGGTCACGGAAATTAGTCTGCTGGAGCTTATAATCAAAGTCTTCAAATTTGTAAGGTTTTGAAAAGGTTTTACTGAATACAATGGATTTCTGGAAAGGTAAAGTGTCTGGAGCTGTGCTAGGCTGTTGAAATCTGAACAAGTTAAATTATAGATGCTATTGTAACTGAGGTCTAGGACCTCCAAGGAGGACAGATTCCAAATGGCAGGTGGAACACTGTCCAGTTTGTTTCTGGACAGACTCAGCCTTTTAAGGCTTGTCATAAATCCAAATGCCAGATTTGTGATGTTCCTGAGACTGTTTTCAGACAAGTCCAGTGTTACTAGATCAGTGCAGCCTATTAGTTCCTTCGCAGATATGGATGCCAATCTGCTTGACTGCACATGTAGGGTTCTCAAAGTGTTGATCAGACAGGCTGTCTTAATTAGTATTTTTTCTTTGAGTCGGTAGAGGCTGAGATTGGTCAGTGATGTGTTAAAGGTCTGTAGCACTGATTTAATTTCTTCATTCATTTCTATCCCAGTTAAATTAAGGGTGCTGACATTTCTGAGGTAGCTTGCATCCTGCACATCCCATGTCATGCTTTCGTTACTGAATGCCAGGCCTAATGATTCAAGGTGAGGGAAAACATCTGCTGTGATTCTGAAGACTCGTAAAGGATTCCAGGACAGATCCAGGACTCTCAGTTTTAAGGATGTGTTTGAAACTTGGGGTGTTTGAAAAGAAGAAAATCCATTTCTTCCAATGTGCAGCTCTTGAATGTTAAGCAACTGAAAGAGAGGTTGAACTTCATGTATGTGAGCTAAATGATTACCTGATAGATTCACCATGACCAAACTAATCAGAGGATCGAAGGCAGAAGCACTGATGTTTGTAATTTGATTTTCATCCAGCCGTAGCACAGTGAGATTGAACAAATTTTGGAAGGATCCTCCTGAGATTATACTGAGATTGTTGTGGGCAAGATTCAGCATTGCATAGCGCCTTCAAATTTGCTGGATATTTCAGAGATCCCTTAATGACACAGTTAATCACAAAAAATCCATTTGCTGGAAGTACACATACAAAGCAGGACAACATTAACAGTAGATATGTACAGAACGGCAGTGGAGCTTGCATGTTTTTGAATATAAAATATTTGGAAATTTGACAGCACGGTGGCGCGGTGGGTAGCACTGTCGCCTCACAGCAAGGAGGGCCTGGGTTCGATTCCCCGGCCAGGTGACCGGGGTCTTCTCTGTGTGGAGTTTGCATGTTCTCCCTGTGTCTGCGTGGGTTTCCTCCAGGTTCTCCGGTTTCCTCCCACAGTCCAAAGACATGCAGTCAGGTCGATTGGACATGCTAAATTGCCCCTAGGTGTGAGTGGCTGTCTGTGTCTGTCTCTCTGCCCTGCGATGGACTGGCAACCTGTCCAGGGTGTTTCCTGCCTTTCGCCCGAAGACTGCTGGGATAGGCTCCAGTACGACCCTGACGGAGAAGCGGCTTAGAAAATGGATGGATGGAAATTTGACTAGATCTTTGTCATGTATAGTTTTGTGCATCCAGAAAAACTGCTGATGTGGTAGTCCTGATTAATTTTGGTTAGCAACCTCTTCAACACCAATTCATCTAGGTAATAAAAAAAAAGAGGGAAGTGAGAAGTTTGCACTAAGTGTCACATAAACTGGAATTTTATCTATGCTGAGAATGACTTCTGCCCTCTCTGCCTCTGCAGCAGCTTTTGAAAGCTGTGTGGAGTATGGCTCCCAGAAGCCCTCTCCATTGTAAAGCATTAAGCAGAGGTGCACCATCTCTTTCTTGCTGGGCTCCAGTTGGTATTTCCTTCCTTGCTGTGCTGCTTCCTTCACCATCCAGGACAAGGTAGGCATAGGGTTGGTACCCCATTCCTCTGGACTAGGTCTTCCTTGCCTTAGAGTTTGTTGATGCGCTGCTTGACTTCTTTTAGCTTGGCAGCTGTATCCCACTCCAGACACTAGTGTAGCATTGACACAGAAGAAAAAGACATGGACAAATGGTGCAAATATCTTTCACTTCCAAAGGCACATCAACAGAGGTAGAGGAATCCCCAGCCCAGCATTCCCCAACATGAAACATAGCAAGGGGTATTGTGGGAGGACATGACATTCAGAGACGGTAGACACTGCAAACCATTAGTTAACTGCATAGCTCACCTTCCTCTGACAGTTACTCTAAAGTACCACTAAACCATACAACAAGTCTGTTTTTTTACACCAGGAGTGTTGGGCATCCATGTTTTAGAAGCTGCAGAATTCAGGTGGCAAGCACCAACGCTATGGAGAGGATGGCTGCTGCCTCTCTTTGCTGCCCTGTAGATCCTCAAGACCTTATTACTGCATATTTCACCTCCTCCCATAATGCTAAGGTTCTCTTACTTATCTATTTTTTGCTGATAGGTGTTACATTTGCCTTGACTTAAGTTCAATAAACATGCCACCCACCTCGTTGTGAATGTATACCTTCTGCCCCTGACGCTTTAATGTAGGCCACATAGAATACCTTAATAGCCTGGATTCAACTATATCAGACCTTTTGCTTATTAGGTTGTAACATTAACACTGCAATCCACCACTTTTTTTTCATGTTCATTTCATGCTGTGAAAGTTTATCCTCTTTATCAGCTATAATGGTCTCTCTACGATCAAAAAACCTAGTGTTAGCTGCCATGAGTTAGTTAACTGCCTAGAAATTTTATGAAATTTATGAATAAGCAGATTCAGTTAGTCATACGTCTTTCATGATGTAAACCATCACAAAAAAGCTTTAGAGGGACAAAGGCTGGCTGCATTTAAAGCATTTTGAGTTCAGTCCTGAGTCAACATGAAGCACATAACACAACATATGCAGTACGGTATAAAATCCTATGATTTCTTGTTCTATTACTATTTACAAGTATTACTTGTTGTATAGGGTGGTTGTCTGTAGAATGAGATTAGAAACAAAGAAGAGGAAGAGAGTGAAGACAGAGCCAAAGATTAGATGGTGGAAGGCAGTTCAGGGAAAAATTGCAACAGGCCCTTGGGGGCAGTGAGGAGCTACATGAGGACTGGGAAACTACAGCTAAGGTGGTGAGAGAAACTGGCAAGAATGTTTTGGGTGTTTCGTCTGGTCAGAGGAAAGAAGACAAGGAAAGTTTGTGGTGGACTGAGGAAGTCCAGGAGAGTATTCAGAAGAAGAAGGCAGCTAAGAAAAAGTGGGAAAACCAGAGAGATGAAGGAAGTAGGCAGGAGTACTGTGAGGCTAGTCGCATAGCGAAAAGAATGGTGGCAAAGGCAAAGGCTCAGGCCTATGATGAGCTGTATGAGAGGCTGGACAGTAAAGAAGGAGTAAAGGACTTGTATCGTTTGGCTAAACAGAGAGATAGAGCTGGAAAGGATGTACAGCAGGTTAGGCTGATAAAGGATAGAGAGGGAAATGTACTAGTGAGTGAACAGAGAGTGATGAGTAGATGGAAGGAGTACTTTGAAGAACTAATGAATGAGGAAAAAGAGAGGAGGACAACGGGGGGAGAGATAGTGGATCAGGAAGTCCAGAGAATTGGTAAGGTGGAAGTGAGGGCAGCTTTAAAAAGGATGAAGAATGGAAAGGCAGTTGGTCCAGATGACATACCTGTGGAGGTATGGAGATGTTTAGGAGAGAATGCAGTGGACTTGGTTTGAACCAGGTTGTTTAACAAAATCCTGGAGAGTGAGAGGATGCCTGATGAGTGGAGAAGCAGTGTATTGGTCCCCATTTTTAAGAACAAGGGTGATGTGCAGAGCTGCAGTAACTACAGAGGTATAAAGTTGATGAGCCACACCATGAAGGTATTGTTTTGAGGTATTGAAGAGTTGTTGAAGCAAGGCTAAGGCGAGAGGTTCAGATCAGTGAGCAGCAGTTTGGTTTCATGCCCAGAAAGAGTACCACAGATGACATTTTTTGCGTTGAGAGTTTTGGTAGAGAAGTACAGAGAAGGTCAGAAGGAGCTACATTGTGTCTTTGTGGATCTAGAGAAGGCATATGATTACTTTACTTAATTATATTTATTCGTAACTTTTATTTTTGTATTAGTTCTCCTTAGTTTTTTTTTTATCTCTTTTTATTTATTTATTTATTTCCTCTCATTTTATTTTAAGTTTTTATGGTTACTTTTTTTTAAATTTGTGATATTGTACTATTACTTTACTAATTTCTTATCTATTTTTGATCTTAATTTCTTACCATTTAAAATCTCAAGTTCTATTTTTTATCTACTTTTATCTTTTATTCACTGTTATTTTAAATTTTCTTTTAATTTAAAATGATTAAATGTAGTTATTATTTTCTTTGTCATGTCAATCCCTGTTTTTGTAAATGCTCGGCTACATTGAAAATGAGGGTTGATTGATTGATTGATATGATAGGGTGCCAAGACAGGAACTGTGGTACTGTATGAGGAAGTCAGGTGTAGCTGAAAAGTATGTTAGGGTGGTGCAGGACATGTATGAGGATAGTGAGACAGTGGTGAGGTGTACAGTTGGAGTGACAAATGGTTTCAAGGTGAAGATAGGGTTACATCAGGGATCAGGTTTGAGCCCCTTCTTGTTTGCAATGGTGATGGACAGGTTGACAGATGAGGTCAGGCAGGAGGCTCCATGGACCATGATGCTTACAGATGACATTGTAATCTGTGGTGAGAGTAGAGAGCAGGTGGAAGAGAATCTGGAGAGGTGGAGGTTTGCACTGGAGAGGAGAGGAATGAAGGTCAGTAGAGATAAGACGGAATACATGTGTGTGAATGAGAGGGAGGCAGGTGGAAAGGTGAAGATGCAAGGAGTAGAGGTCGTAAAGGTGGATGACTTCAAATATCTTGGGTCAACCATCCAGAGCAATGGACAGTGCAAAAAAGAGGTGAGAAAGACGGTGCAGGCAGGATGGAGTGGGTGGAGACGGATGTCAGGGCTGATGTGTGACAGAAGGATAGCAGTAAGACTGAAAGGGAAGGTTTACAAGACAGTAGTGCGTCCTGCTATGATGTATGGTTTGGAGACTGTGGCTCTGTCTAAAAGACAGGAGGCTGAGCTGGAGGTGGTGGAGATGAAGATGGACAGGATTAGAAATGAGCAGATCAGAGGGACAGTGAAGGTGGAGCAGTTTGGAGATAAAGCCAGAGAGGCCAGGTTGAGATGGTTTGGACATGTGTTGAGGAGGAATAGTGGATATATTGGGCAAAGAATGTTGGAGAAGAAGCTGCTGGGTAGAAGGAGAAGAGGTAGACCTCAGAGAAGGTTTATGGATGTAGTAAAGGTGGACATAGAGGTGGTTGGTGTGAAAATAGAGGAGGCAATGGATAGGGCAAGATGGAGGCAGATCATCCGCTGTGGCGACCCCTAAAGGGAGCAGCCGAAAGAAGAAGTCTGATTATGTTTACAATATTTATAGGCAGTTTTTCAGTGGATCAGATGACAAATACATTCTTTACATTTCATTTTGCTTTTTAATTTTGGATTATGAAACGCACTTTTATAGTTGAATAATGATATGGAAAGCTGTATAATAATAATTTAAACCAAGTAATATGGCCCAACATTTAATTGGTGTAAATTAGGCCTGTACAACCTTATCTACAAAGGGCTGGTATGGGTGAAGGTTTGAAGACTGAACAAATGAACAAGTGTGATCCAATGTGCTCTATCTAGTTTTGAGGGATAACCTGCAGCCACACTGGTCCTTTGTGGATAAGACTGTTTATTGTACATGACAAAAGAATGGGAATGAATGGAATTCTGAGGAGCTGTAAAACTCATACAAACTCCACATCATCATACATCAACTCCAGAAAAAAATGTAAATAAATAATGTTAATAATAATACAACCCCAATTCCAGTGAAGTTGGGACGTTGTGTAAAACACAAATAAAAGCCCGGAGGACACGTCGTCCACGATTTCCAAAAACAATTTGAAATGTGGACTTGTCAGACCACAGGACACTTTTCCACTTTGCGTCAGTCCATCTCAGATGAGCTCGGGCCCAAAGAAGCCAGCGGCATTTCTGGGTGTTGTTGATATATGGCTTTCGCTTTGCATGGCAGAGTTTTAACTTGCACTTGTAGATGGACTGACGAACTGTGTTCACTGACAATGGTTTTCTGAAGTGTTCCTGAGCTCATGTGGTATATCCATTACAGAATGATGTCGGTTTTTAATGCAGTGCTGCCTGAGGGATCGAAGGTCACGGGCATTCAATGTTAGTTTTCTGTCTTGTCACTTACTTGCAGAGATTTCTCCAGATTCTCTGAATCTTTTGATGATATTATGGACTGTAGATGATGAAATCCCTAAATTCCTTGCAATTGCACATTGAGAAACGTTGTTCCTAAACTGCTGGACTATTTACTCACACAGTTGTTCACAAAGTGATGAACCTTACCCCATCCTTGCTTGTGAATGACTGAGCCTTTTAGGGATTCTCCCTTTATATCCAAACATGACACTCACCTCCTTCCAATTAACCTGTTCATCTGTGGAATGTTCCAAACTTCTTTGGAACTTGTTGCAGGCATCAAATTCAAAATGAGTCAATATTTGCAAAAAACAATAAAGTTTATCCCTTTAAACATTAAATATCTTGTCTTTGTAGTGTATTCAATTGAATATAGGTTGAAAAGGATTTAGCAAATTTTGCAAATCATGTTTTTATTTGTTTTACACAACATCCCAACCCTTCCTGGATCGGGGCCTCGTGGCGGAAGGGCTTGTGTGGTCTAGGGATCTTCAGAGCTAAGTCATCGGGAGCAATATGCTCCTGTGAGGGAGGCACGTCTCCTGGATTAAGAAGTTCCTCAAAGTGCTCCTTCCACCGACCGACAATATCCTCGAAGTCAGAGTTTCTCCACCCTTGCCGAATACAGCTTGGGTGCAGCCACCCGACACCTCCTGAGTCGCCGGACAGTTGTCCAGAACCTCTGAGGCTGAACGAAGGTCTTTTTCCAAGGCCTCACCAAACTCCTCCCATGCCCTGGATTTTGCTTCTGCCACCATTGCAGCGGCCACCTTTTTTGCCTGTCAGTACCTATCTGCTGAATTGGGAGTCCTTCGGGCCAACCAGTCCCTAAAGCCACTGCCAATATGGCACTGCACCGCTCCCCCATGCTGGACCTTGCGGGTGGTGGGCCCACATGGCCTCCCCACGTTGCCTCTTCAGGCTGAGCCCGGCTGGATTTCCAGGCACTCGCCGTGGAACACTACCCCCAGGTCTAGCTCCAGGGGTAGGTACAGGTGACCCTTTCCCGGGCAGGGTACACAATTTTTTTTGTGCACGATATGCATGGAGATAAACTTTGGATCGTGTTAGTCTGGGTCTTCACTCCAGACCTGTTCGCCCTGGGAGACCCTACCAGGAGCTCAGGGCCAGAGGCTTCTGGGGTGTCAAGTTCCATTTCCCTGCTGGAGGTTACTGAGGTATTGGTAAGTTGGTTGGTAAGCTCCTCAGTGGTAAGGCCCCGGGGGTGGATGAGATTCGTCCAGAAATGCTTAAGGCTCTGGATATTGTGGGGCTGTCATGGCTAACAAGCCTCTGCAATATTGCATGGACCTCGGGAACAGTACCCTTGGACTGGCAGACTGGGATGGTGGTCCCTATTTTTAAAAAGGGTGACCGGAGGGTGTGTGCCAATTATCAGGGTATCACACTGCTCAGCCTCCCTGGGAAAGTCTATGCAAAGGTGCTGGAAAGGAGACTCCGACCGATAGTTGAACCTCCGATTGAGGAGGAACAATGTGGATTCCGTCCCGGCAGTGGAACAATGGATCAGCTTTTCAGCCTCTCACAGATTGTTGAGGGGGCATGGGAGTTTGCCAACCCAGTCTACATGTGTTTTGTGTACTTGGAGAAGGCTTATGACCGTGTTCCTCGAGATATCTTGTGGGAGGTCCTCCGGGAGTATGGGGTGCTGGGGCTACTGCTCCGGGCTATCCAATCTCTGTACTCCCGGAGTGACAGCTGTGTCCGTATACTCGGCATTAAGTCAGACTCTTTCAGTGTTAGCGTTGGACTCCGCCAGGGTTGTGCTCTGTCTCCACTCTTGTTCGTGATATTCATGGACAGAGTGTCAGGGCGTAGCCGGGGTCTTTTGGCGGAATCACATGGATGCCTCCAACGCTCGCTGGAGTGGTTTGCAGCTGAGTGTGAAGCGGTTGGTATGCGGGTCAGCACCTCCAAGTCTGAGTCCATGGTCTTGGCCCGGAAAAGGATGGCATGCCCACTCCAGGTAAGGGGAAAGGACCTGCCCCAGGTGGAGGAGTTTAAGTATCTTGGGGTCTTGTTCACGAGTGACAGGAAAAGGGATCGTGAGATCGGCCCTAGGCTGGGACAGGCAGCAGCAGTAATGCGGTCACTGTACCGGACTGTAGTGGTGAAGAGGGAGTTGAGCCAAAAGGCGAAGCTCTCTGTTTACCGGTCGATCTACATCCCAACCCTCACCTATGGTCATGAGCTGTGGGTAATGACTGAAAGAACGAGATCGCGAATACAAGCGGCGGAAATGAGCTTTCTTCGTCAGGTGGCGGGCTACACGCTATGTGATAGAGTGTGGAGCTCGGTCATCCGGAAGGAGCTCAGAGTAGAGCCGCTACTCCTCCACATTGAGAGGAGCCAGCTGAGATGGTTCGGGCATCTGATCCGGATGCCAACTGGACACCTCCCGGTGGGGGTGTTCCAGGCACGGCCTACCGGGACAAGACCGGTACCAGGGTCGCCCTAGGACCCGCTGGAGGGATTATGTCTCCAAGTTGGCCTGGGAGCGGCTTGGGGTCCCCGGGAATGAGCTGGAGGAAGTTGCGGGGGACAGTGTCATCTGGGATTCTCTGCTCTCCCAACTGCTACCCTGTTTGGACTAGCGGTCAATGATGATGGATGGATGGATGGGTGGATGGACATATGCAAAAGTTTGAAAGCCCACAGTCAAATTGACAATGTTTTGATGATTTTCTAAAAAATTTTAATTTGTTACATTAGTATTTCATGTGATCATTTCTAAGAACAATTTTTTTTTTCCAAACAGCAAAACCGGAATGTATTCATTTTTTGTTCAGGATATTTACCTGCTCAACAATATACTGGAAAAAAAAGTGCCAACTTTCACGCAGGCCATCCTCCACCCACCCAAAAATGTATAATGCAACTTCTGTTTATTTGTTGTTTAACATGCTACTTTAAAAAACATAAGTCACTTTTGCACCAGCCATATTTTAACCCCCCCAACATCTGTTAAATTCCTTAAGGTGCTCTTAAATGTAATCAGAGACACTCATTTTATACAATAATTATTTATTTCTTTTTGTACAGATATGATATTCCAAAAACAAATCACTATAAAGTAACAGCATCAATATCATCTTTAAATGACATTCTGTTCATACTGCAAGCGTTTCTACAGAGATTTAGAAACAGGGAAGAGGATCAGGGAGTAAAGTGCATCAGGATTGTAGCGCTTTTTCTCACCAGACATTCAGAGAACGTCATGCCCTTTGCTTTGTTTTTGGAACAAATCAGAGATGCCAAAACACACTGATGGCTTTAAGTACACACTTCCTGCCTCCTCCATCCATATTCATCAGACAAGTCTGTCAAATTAAGTATAATGGATTGATGATAAAAAAGAAATCTCTGTTTAACCGTTTCTGGATAAACAATTGTGATTTTAATATTTTCTGATTCATGAATACAGCAATAGAAGGTATCCAAAACCATTAAATCATAGACAAGCATATATATATTTTAAACTCGGGACATGTGCTGCATGGCAAACCAGTGTCGCAAACACACAAACAGTCTCTCTCTCTCTCTCTCTCTCTCTCTCTCTCTCTCTCTCTCTCTCTCTCTCTCACACACACACACACACACACACACACACACACACACACACACACACACACCACAGATGAACACACCTGTGCAATGCGTTATTGAAGGCGCATGTGGTATTGCAGGTATAAATAATGAGGAAAAGGAAGAGGCGAGGATTTAGAAAGTCTGGTCATCATTGCAGGACTCAGTCCAATGGCCAAACATCTCACAGATATCACAGTAAGGCCTCTCATCATTGGGGCTGCCGTGGTATGTGGTGTGTGGGGGAGAGTCAGGCATCTGCTCCTGCGTGGGACAATCCTCTGTGTCATGGAGGTCAAAGCAGTCACAGATGTCACAGAAGAGGCGTGGTGGGGGTTTCTTTTTGGTTTTAGCCTCAGCCAGGCTGCAGACAAACAACATTATCAAACCTGGAGTACATAACTCTAGCCATTACCTCCACCGTACTATATATACCAGCCTGAGTGATATGAACATTTTGTGACTGACACCAATTAAAGCAGCTAAACAGTCCAAAAACATCAGGCAATGTAACTAGGTCAAATTTCTTTAAACTTGAATAGCAAAACCTCATAAAGGCTCAACTCTTTAAGGCCGAACACTGCACCATGTGTTCATGATGTATTGTGTTTAAACTTAAATAACTTGATGAGCTCCATCATAAGAGTACAATAAAATGCTGGCAAAATGGATGGCAAACAAGTTCTGAATCAACAGATGGACTGCAGTCTATAATTGTACACCAGCAAAATAGAGCTACAAACATGAAGTCTTTAATAAAATATCTAGTAAATAAAAATACCCTTTAAAATACATTGAATCATCAGAAGTATTTTCTTGGCATGGACAGAAAAATGAAGACTACCTGTCATGATTATCCATCTCACTGGCAGTGTTACCATTAAGTGCTGCCTCGGCCATTTTCTCCAGCTTAGTTTTCAGCTCTTCATTTTTGCGCTGTAGGTCCACGATGACAGAGTTCAAGAATTCAATCTGCTCCACACAAAAAGATCAGAATTCCATCAGTGCAATCTAGTACAGCACTTGTCACCAGTCCTGGGACAGAAGCAGCACTGAAAACAAAGCCTTACCAATATGCTTGGAATAATTTTATCACATTAGGCCCATTAGCAAGGTGATGGACACTGATGATGATAATGAAGAATGTCAATCAACAATCCTCTGAACTATTTCACACTTGTACTGGTTGTTTTGGATTTTTAGACCACCCAGCCTCTCAGAAAAGGAAAGGATGGGTGGGCTATATGATGTTATTGTTAGTGTAATAAAACGTACCCTCAGCAAGAAAAAAAAAAAAAACGATTTTCCATAATATGTAAATTGCAAAATAAAGTGTTCTTAGCCATGTGGCTTAGTGTAATTGATACTCGTTCATTCAACAAACCTGCTTCACAACTGTAACTTCCTAGCTCAAAAACGACTGATTAATTTGAGGGGGTTTGCTCACAATTAAGATATTCCCACAATTTCTTCTGGGGGAAAAAAAAGCAACTAACATATTTAACAGAAAACATATAGGACTAAAATGCACACCTGCAAGACACTAAACCAGTATTACTACATTAAACCCCTGAAAAGCTACATTAGTACACCAAAAACAACTGTTATTCTACTTAATAGCTTGTGGAGGCAGATGATCCGCTATGGCGACCCCTAAAGGGAGCAGCCAAAAGAAGCAGAAGATTCTACTTGATAGCTTGCGTGAAATTTTTTAAAGTATTAAAAGTGAAATTATTATACAACGCTTTATTTAAAGACAAAGACAGAGCAAGACAGGCAAAACAGAAAAAAAATAGGGCTGCAAACTCTTATGCACCTCGTATAAAATACAAAAAACTTTATTTTAACTCTTACACATTACTTGATGGAAATGCAATCTCTATGCTTCAATCAACTCCATGCTTTCAATTGATTAATAGCTTATTGTGTCTCAGTTATGGAATACGGGATGAAAAACCTTATTCTGACTGGCAGAAAATGTAATTAATAGAAGTAACCATATTTCAGGAATTTTAAGAGGAACAGTCCATACTTAATTTCTTGAGGTACAAAGGTGTTTCTCAGGTATGTGTGTTGAGAGCATGTTTGTTTTCTTTAAACAACATTTACAGTTTGAAAAACCATTATGGAAATAATGAAGTGTTTCTGGAATTACTAAAGTAATAAGCCATGAGAGGCTGTGAGTTACTGTGATTTTATCACAAGGAAGCTGGTCTAACACTGCATAACATTGCAGTAGTTCCCTGCCTCAAGTGGCTTATTGCTTTTATAAAATGGCGACCACCATAAAATGTTTTAGATAATTATTTAAGTTATCGCGAGTCAACACACTATTTTGCTAGGGAGTATGGAACCGTTTAGGATTCAGCCTGGGTTTGATGCGACTTCGGACAAACATGGACATTTGAAGCATTTAAGCCATTCAGGTGAAATTTTTTAGAATTTTATATTGTTTTTCAGAGAATCATATCATGAGTACCTTAAATTCAAGCCTGTGATATTAATGTTGGAGTTGTTTAGCATGTTTACCATCTTTCAGCTTGTTGGCTAGCTGACCAGTCTGGATCTAGTTGAGAAAATAAGTTTTCAACCCCTCAGTTTCAACAAAAACAGGTTCTTGCTTCATTAGTACACTCAGTAAAGCAGGATTAGAGTCAAAGATTAATCCATTAAAAGCAGAAGGTATTTTTATTCTGTGTTGCAGTAATAGAGTTCAGTTGTCGTGAGGCGGGCTTAGGCATGATACATCATGGATTTTACAACTGCTTTGAATGTGGCTCACTCAATCAGATTTCAGGACCGGAACTATCCATTTTATACTACAGCTTAATTCATAATATTAAAACAATCCAACCTGTACTATTTTTGAAACTTTCCATGACTGACACCACTGGGAATCTCCCTGGATAATTTTGGATTATGTAATTGCAAACCGGAAATTAGATGAGTCTAAGCAGTGGAGCTGTGCCATCAATTACGCATCAATTACCCTACAAATACCTGGAAACAGTGGGGTAACCTGATCCTTCTGAAATTATTAAGTCCCTCTTGTCAGTTTTACTGGCCTTGTGAATTTTCAACTCTGAAAACTCCATGACCAAAAAGACTAAATAAAAGCAACACACAATAGCGAATATTACAAATAAATTATTAGATACTTTGCAGTTAGTGATCCGGTTGAACTACATTTACTATATTTTGGCATTTAACTTTAATCTCAATCACTGTTAAACGTTCAGCTAAATCAACAATAAAAAGGGCACCCGAAAATTCAGCTCTACTGCACCCTGAACAGTCGAGAAAATGATGCTTTAGCTTTCATTTTATCTGCTTTTGTCTTAATGACCGTTTTTCACACTGAATATTCTGTGTATAGAAAGAGATTCTTTAACTCTTTGCAATACAGCTATTTATCCCATGGTTCACTTTAGTTCTTAGATTCATGGAGTCAGTGAAAATAGACAAGAAGCGGATACATCACCATTATTAAGATTTACAAAAACTGGCCTCCCATCGTAAATGAGACCTTGAACTAACAGAGTTGAACAGAAAAACAAAATCCCACTCTTCATTCTTGCTAAAAGTTGGCAGCCCTGGAGCAGTTAGAAAAGAAACTGAAGCACATGCACAAATGAAGTGGATGAGACACTGTTACAAACCGCTGCCTGATTGTGGGAAGCATTGCCAACATCAAGGTAGAAGGGAGGAGAAGAGGAAGAAAGGAGGGACGAGAACAGAAAGAGACAAAACAGAGGATTAGAAATTATAGGGACTATCTAAAGTCCTTGGACAAATGGGAAAAAGTAAAACCAACCGAGCAATGAGAGTTCTGAGTTTCACAGAAAATAAAATCATTATGATTCTCCTCTTAACTCAAATATGGATCAACCAAGACAAGAGTTCATGCTTAGCCTCCTTAGTAACTGCACTGAGGTAATAAGAATTAAAAACAGAAAAAGAAAACTTAGAATAAACCACTATATAATGTAACCTCTTGATTATTTGTAATCTAATACAAGAGTTGACCCAAAAGGCAACCAAGAAAAAAAGTAAAATACACTATGATTCCAAGTTTACATACAAACATTACTGGATAACAGCAAGTAGGACATGACTATAGTTGCTATATAATAAATGTCAAACAGTTTATTTTACACTTGGTGACCAAATGACATATTTTGGATAAATCTAATGAAGATATATATCTTCTAGATGGAGACAGTTCATTACAAATGTACTTGTTTGTACACCTAGTTAAGGCTACAATAAAATTATAAATAAAAATGATTAAAATTGCTTAAATAAATAAATCTGCTCATTTTTCAATGCCCCAGTGGTTACTATAAGGACAATAAAGACAGGGGTTCACATTTGAGACCCAATATGCATGAAATGATAACTAATCAGAATAAAAAAAAGTCCTATAACTGGAGGTCAAAAGTATTCAAAAATATCTGTAAAATATTTTATGCTGTTCTGTGTTGAGAACTACTCACTAAGCACTACTATGCTGATGACAAGATTACAGTTAAAGTAAATTCTGCATTTATAGTTAACTAACCATAGTGTGTGCACATCACTAATGTGAGCAAAAGTTGTTAAAAGAAACTCACTTTTAGTGGCTTCTATGCACAATCGTTACACATTTCTTTGCAAAACTAGGAAAGTGTAATGCATTTCATGGAAGAACAACATGAAAGGTAACTACAATGTCGTTTGGTAATCACAAGAATTATATAAACAAATTAATAAACAATAATAAAACAATTAATACCTGACTCTCTGCAGTCTCTCTTGCTTCTTTCAACTGGTCCCGAACAGAAGAGCCTGCTGAAATAGGCATGATTGTTAGGACTAGTTTTAAAGCATTAATATAGTTTTATAGCAGGTCAATGTAAAGCAATCATAATTTTAAATCCTGTGGCCAATAACCAGGCGTATAATATCAACCTTTTAAATCCCTCGCAGAACTCATTACTATGCAAAATTAATCAACATCTAAAAATTTGCAAATTAAATTAATAATTTTAAAAAAGCATGGACATTGACCAAACATTAAACATTTTACCAAAAATAAAACAAACACACATGAAACAAACGTAAATAACTTTGACAAAACAATAAATGTTAAATAAAGCAAAATACCTTCTGGTATTTCAGTCTACAGTGTGCAATAGCAATTATAAAACATGAAAGGTGATTCAAAATTTTTGAATTTTGAATAGAAATGTAAATGACAGTTGTTGAGAATGACCATGTGCATGTGAGGCAGCGTTCCACAGGCTCACACACATACAACTGTTACTGATATTAAAATAAGTGATTGAATGACAAATGTTAAAATGCTAATGAGGAGTAGTTTTATTTGACAGTTTAATCTATTTCACAGAGGCAGCAATAATTCAGCAATTGTGGTCTGTAGCTGATAAGAAAAACTGTAAAGCCATCTTGGCAAGCTAAATCTTCATATTTAATCTGAATGTTGTTTAGATGAGTACCTGAGGGGACGTCTCCAGGGCTGCCTGCTTGTGCTTCAGCTAAGCTCTTTTCCAGAATGCACACTCGCTCTTGTAGCTGAACTTTATCACTTTCTAGAGACTTCACAGTGGACTGCAGTGTCTTTGCTGAAGAAGTGTTCCCATGAAGCACTGATACCTGATTACAAGTAACAAAGAAAAATACATACATTCAGACAAGATCCCTAAACAAGTTTCCTGACCTTGGATGTGCTTTTAAACTACATTAAACACAATACACATTATTGAACTTCGAATGACACAGATACCACTTTACAATAACACCATCATTGTTTATGAAAAAAAAAAAACAGTTTATTAATTAGTTCATAAATGCAATCATTAATAAGCAGTTTTAACACCAACAGGGCAAAAATTATCTGTCCATAGCCAAACAGCAAACTCACATTCATACTTGTCTTAATTTGTCTTCTCCAACAGTCAGCGTTACATTGTCAGCTTCATATGATGCATATTATGTTTTAAGGTGATAGAAAAAAAAACCTGAAACTGGGTAAATGTCTGTTGTGGCTAATAATTTTAAAGGTAGAAATGTATTACACTGGTATTAGTGAATTTAAACTACTTGGAAGTTAAACACATGAGGTTTACTGTAGAGGTTAACATCTATGGTAATGACTTCTCAAACATTTCACCTTTTTCTATAGCACTCAAGACAAAAGACAAGACCATGCCCACATCCACTTTTTAAAGGCTTCTATATCTCAGGAGTAGTTAAGACAGAGGCACTAAGACAATTTCCTCAAAATTTTAATCAAATCTGACAGGATTAGTTTGGAACTTTTCCTAAAACTGATCTGAGATAGATGTCAGTGCAATGCTGAAAATAAAAATGTTAGCTACATTAGTAGTCATTACTACTGTAACTCATTTAAAAATTTCATAGAAATAAAAAGCTGGAGCATACTGTTACTGATTACTGGAATAATTAGTCTGTAATTATGTAAAATTTACAAATGAAGAAACAGAACCCTACCTCATTTCTTAGTCTCTCCAGTTCTCTATTCTGCTCTACAATCAAGGCACTGTTTTTTTGGATAGATTGTTGTAGCGCAGCTTTCTCCTTGTCTGATTCGCTTTTTAAACCAAACTCCCTGTTGACAAAGAAAAAACACATGAATCAATTAGTAAAGTCTATTATGTTTATAATTAAAAAAAAAAATTGGTTTGATGAAATCAGCCCTCATGTGAAGAATGGTTTGAGAATATTATTGGTGAATAAAACTATGCATCTCCATTTTTTCAGTTAATATTTTTTTAACATATATATTTTTTTAACCAAGAGAAGTACAAATCCATACTATTACCCACTTTTCTTTGACCATTCTCTTCTTTTGCAAATTGGAGAGGTACTCTGCACTAGTTCAATTTAATAATCACACTTTTAAGCTTTTCTTGTAAACACTGCAAAACTAACAAAACTACTAAATAAAAGTAATAAACCTCAACATGCACTATTACAATATTTCGCAGAGTGAATCGTGAGCATCAGACCATGAGTAAATGTCATGTAATACTTCAAGCACAACAACAGACAGCAGTGGACACTAATGTTTGTGCTGTAGTCAAGACATTCTGTGCAAGGGAATTTTTAAAGCGAGTAGAAACTGCTTGCATAGAAATGTCAAATAATGTGACATCATCTGACACCAGTGCTCTAACCCAAAAAGGTAAGCAACAGCTCTACATTACTTTCAGCCAAAATCTGGTTTGCCTTTATTTTGCCATTGTTTTTTTGTTTTTCTTCTCAGCTGTTAACTGGCTGAGAATGTTAACTGATTAACATTTACAAATACCTGAATATCAAAGTTAGTCGAAAATCACATCCCTGATTTTCTAATAACTTCATAAAAACTTCAGTCATCATACTATTTTTTTTCAATAATAATGCATAAAATGTACATTACATTATTAAGCATGAGATAAGATGGTATTTCAAAGTGTTTAATTCAACATTTCCAACAGTTATTAAATGGTAAATATACTGTTAGTTTATTTACAGTAACTGCTTGAGATATGATCACTGTTTTTTAAATGCAAAACAATATATATGTTAATTTCATTACAAATTCATTCGCACTGGTTTACAGCTTTCTCAATCATCTTGGAATTATCTACAGCTCTATCATCATTCTGGACATATCTAAATAACTCCCTTTCCCCCCCACTACTAATTGGCTGAAACCTGTAAATTGTAAATTTACATTGGAGAGTACCATCTTTAATCATCATCAAAAATGTTGTATACATTTATCTGCATTATTTGTTTCTTTTAGTGTTTCTTTTGAACAGTTTTAAGCTTGTCTCTATTGCAGGGAATTGCTACAAGGATGATGTGATGTGATATAACGTGTTCAGTGCGAGTGAGGTGGGGTGTCTGATGCATCAGTGTGAACACAGACCATGTGCTTCCCTCACAGTCAAACTGTATTGTGACTAAAATGACATTTTATTCATTTATCAGAGCTATCCATAGTAACATACTATAAAATCTGCGCTAACAGTGATGGTTACCAATATAAACCTTTAAAACAGACAGAAGCACTCACAACTATGCACAGATTTCAAAAATCCATCAGTCCATCAACTGATTCAACTGTTTCCATTTTATAAAATGTTAAGATCAATTATAATCCACTACATTCTAAAAAGAATAATTAAATTTTTCAGCCAAAATAAACTGGTTAGGCTATATGGAAACAATGTATTGATGTTCTACTACTGTGTAGATATCTTCTCCAGTCATCTTTTTATATTCAGTGTAATTCTAATAATTTGTTGGACTGGACTTGCACTTTAGGCAAATCCAACAGTGGCTCGATTCAAATCAGATCCTCTAACCATTCTTTAACAATGTGTGCATTGTAGCAGTGCACATTGTCCTGCTAAAAGAGGCCACCACCATCGGGTACCTGGTTCATAAAAGTGTTTTCCATGGGCTTGTCCTCTACCTACAGTGTAACCTGGTGCCATCCTTTCCACAGCTAAATGATGCATGCATACCTGGTCGTCCACAAGATGTGGAGGAAAAAAAAAAAGGGACTCCTTACCTAAGGTTCAGCCTTAGGTGCCCAACACCCTGGTTTGTGATTTGTCCCTCTTCTGATGACTGTCGTCAGATACTCACCAGGGTTAACCAGGAGCACTCTGACCCAGCCACCTAGCCATAACGATCTGGCCTTAGTCATTCAGGTCTTTAGACCTGCCCATTTCTCTGGCATGTTGACTACGAGAAGTAACTGTTTGCTTATTGCCTAATATATCCCAGACTCTGACATATGCTGATGTTACGAGATCAATGTTATTCACTTCATCTGTGGGTGGTCATAATTTTTGGCTCATTGGTACATACTGCTGTGAATACATTAAAGATGAGCAAGTTTCACTTAAAAAAAAAAGGGAACATTTTAGAATATTTAAGGGTTTCAAGTTGCAGAACATTTTGATATATTTCTGCTTGTGCTGACTAATGAGATATGTTGATAAATGAGGGGCTCATGTATACAGTGGACTGTGATGACTACTGTCGTGGCAACTCATGCATTGTTGACAAAAATGCACAGAACCCCCCACCTCTGCTCTATCTGGATGCATCAGTCCTGTCCAAACAAACACAACAATATTGTAAAGCGTTCCAAATATGAAACTGCACATTTTCTTAATTCCATTTAAAGATAAAAGGCTGGTTCCTCTTTCCTTGTGAGAAGCAAACTGAGTTTTTTTTCTGCAGTTTACACAAGCTTATCTTATATGATATGCATTGTTAGAGATGAAACGATCCACTTATGTTGCTAATATGAGGCAAAGTCTGTGTGCTGCTAGAGATGGAATTGGGTCAGTTGGCATGGTTCGATATTGGCCAGATCAGGTAAACAAATTTTTGATTTTGGCCCATTTTAAAACCAACAGTTTGCATTACAATATTGACTAAAAGTCAATGTATACAAGCACTGTAAACCACTAGCATCAACATCACAACACAAAACCATATCAGTTAAGTAAAATTGATGAAGTTCTATGTATAATTAATTATCTAAAAAAAAATAATTAGAGAAATTTGTGAAATCTCTTCATAAAACGTTAGAATTAACAGCATGTTAGGAGATAGCTATATATATGTATATATATATATATATATATATATATATATATATGTATGTATGTATGTATGTATATATGCATAGTATATACTATGCACAGTATATATATAACTGCATAAATGGAACTAGACAAAAAAGTGAAGTATCCTAGCCTCACCTCTTTTCTATGTCCTTCAGCTGACTTTGGAGGCTTTCCAATTCCTTCTTAAGCTGCAAGGAGACAATGAATGATGAGTGATTAATTTCCACCAAAATATCAAATAAGCATTACAATAGTTGCAAATTCCTTGCTCACACTGCATGTCAAAACCACCATTCTGAGAGCTAGAAGACATGAAAATGGGATTACAATTTTTCCTTATAAATGAATGGATTTTTTTCTGGCCTTCATTAAAGCTTATTCAACATCGAAACAATGGCTACAAAAGTTTGAAGAAGAAAAAAAATAAATAAATAGAACCAGATAAAGAAACTCAAACACTTACTTCAAAATGCACAATTGCAACTTTACTGATAAATTGTTAATCAATGGTGCATGTTGTGTATTTAGAAAGAAATCTGACTCTTACAAACTCTTCAGTAATCTCATGAGATCTATCGGAGTCAATTAAATGTGCAGAAACACTGTTGCCAAAATCTGATTTTGCTGTTTTCTGATTAATTTGTACATATCAGAGGGTATCAGTTGTTTCAATTAATACATAGGATTCACAGCACATCATATACAACAATCAAGTGCAAATACAACAGAAATAAGTACATAATGGCTTTTTTTTTTTTTTTTTTTTTTTTAAAATCAACATACTCTTTGGTTGCTTTCATTTTCCTTGTGGCTGCTAGAAAGTTCTTCAACCAGCTTTGCATTTTCCTTTGTTACAGCATCAGTGGCCAAGAGATTTTCAGATGCTGCCTTTTTCAGCTGCTCACTATGAGCGTGTGTGCGCACACACACACACACACACACACACACACACACACACACACACACACACACACACACACACACACACACACACACACACACACACACACACACAGAGAGAGAGAGAGAGAGACAGAACAGAACATGAGATGCACAAAATAGAGTGCTTGCTGCTGCTGTTTGCCAAAATTCAGCTGCTGTGGCTCAACAATCCTAAATAACAATTTTCACTTTTTGGAGTCAGTTTTAGTATTTTGCATCTTAGATATTGGATAAATGGTTTAAATATGGAGTACTCAATGTCTTGATTAGTGGTAAAAAAAAAGTGTGAAAATCTAATTACAAAGGGTTAAAGCAAGAAGGTCTGCCTCTTGCAGTCTTATGTCTCCAAATTAGACGCAAGCATTATTTGGTGTGAATATGATAAGTGATATGCACTATTTCTTGAGCATGACAATTTTTTTTTATTTGATCAAGTTGATTAGTTGCAACAGAAAAAAGGCACAAATAATAAAACCTATCAGTACAATAACTTTATGATAAAACATTTAACAAACTGCTCTGCACTAAATCCAGTTAAGCAGGACTAATTATGCTCTTTTGGTGATGAAACACTCAAATGATCAGTGTGCTTTGTTGCTATCCACAACACGCTCAGAAAAGCTTATTGTAAGATAAATTAGCACCATAAGGATAACATATCTTCAAAATTGCCTAACACTACAGTCTTAAAAAAAGTTTTTTAGCAAAAGGAAGGCTTCTATATAGAACCATTTCTTGTTTAAATGGTTCTTTGCATGGTCGCACTATTCTTCAGATAAATGGAGAATATGTTGTGTAAAGGTCTGTACAGAACCATTTTGAAAATGGTTCCATATAGCACCAAAACTGGGTCTTCTATTGTTATGAAGATTAAGTATTTATAACTCCATAGTTAAGTCATCCAGACATTCCCTCAGTTACAAGAAAGTTACAACATTATTCAATCTAATCTCTACCTGTAGCATCTGACTTACATAGTCAAGTAATGTAGTCTGTTTTAAAGGTCAAAAACTGTTTCAAAAAATAAAATTGGGAGACAATACTGTTTGACAGTCATTAAATTTAATTAGAAATTGTCTCTGGGGGGGGGGGGGGGGGGGGGGGGGGGGGGATCATCAATGAAGGGCTCTGAGCTGGAGTGCCCAATTGTCGCAAACATGTCTATTTCTCTCAACCCACCCCTGCCCTTCTGCTGAAAGCGATCACACAGGCAAGACCTGCAGAGCACACACAGAGCCTCCTTTAACATAAAGAGAAACTGCATAATGCATACTTACAAGCTATTAAACTGAATGAACACCTGAACTCTAAACAAGAAGCTGTTTAAAGGGAATTCCACTGATTTTTCTAGATGTCTGTACTGAAATGTGAACGAAGCCATTCAGAGTGGTTTGGTGTGAAATATGCCACTTCAGTATCCCCTACAAAGTTTACACTGATCATGATAGGTACCAGGCATCTTAAGAGTTTAATGCCCCCTCACAGACATGTGCAAGGTCCGTTGACGGTTTTGGATAATAAATAAAATATCTGAATGTGTTACAGACATTATGGCTCCTGGTTTCTGTCAGCAACAAAAAGAAATCACAGTTGGTCATTTTTTTTGCCAATTAACCATTTCACATCAAACCATTCTGAACAACCTAGTTTGCATGATAGATTCATGCAAAAATTTTTTTCAAAACTTATTGGCATTCCCCTTTAAGTGTTGTACTGTACAGCCAGCATTGTATATAGCTTTGAATATGAAAAATACTAGAATTACAAATACTCACATTTCTTTACAAAGACCGCTGATCCTCTCACTAGCAGATTTCAGTTGGTCTTTGGATTTATTCAGCTCTTCTTGGTACCGAGAGCTCTGTGCTGTCAGACTGTTTAGCTGCATTAGTGAAAAACAAAACAATTACTGGATTCTTTGAATTATGAGCCCATGCAAGCCAACACTGCTACACACTGAATTGATATCCTAAGACTGCCAAACTCCCCAAAATGCCCCCATACTAACTAGAAAACCTTATCAAATGTGGCAGTTGTGTTGTTTTGGCAGTAGCAGTAAACCTGAGTAGCTGGTGTTCCTATAAGCAGAGTTACTTTCACCGAATGTCATTTTAATGCACAGAAGTGTACGCTTACTCGTAGCATTTATGCAACATTATTTGTAGTCTGAAAGCTAAACAAGCTTGTTATTCAGAGGATCCAGTAACAGTGATAAGAATGGGGGAAGACAAAAATGTATTTGGTAATTAAAACAAAAACTATTTAAATAACCTATACTTTCACTCTTTTTTTTTTTTTAAACAATGCACTTCAGTGCAACAATTTTTATCTGTCTGAAGGGAAATAAGGTTTTGTTCATCAAAATAAATGCTAGCGAGTCACCAGTGCACAGCAGCACTGCATCTCTTATATGACAACAAGATAATCTGCCGGCACATCACACAAAACCAGTGATTTATGTTTAGCATGTTTATCAAGTCAGTCAAACAGTCAGAGGCTGGGCTGACAAAACACTTTTCAACTGTCTGTATTAGAGCTCCATTTCAAGGCAATAATGTATGTTTTACTTTGAATGGCATTCCCATGTCAGAGAATAAATAATGGCTAGCAAGTCGTCCATATGGAGCAGAAAGAAACTGCACTATGCAGTAAAACACACAGACAGACACAGCTTCAACACTTGAATTCTTACATGATTTAAAAAATGGTCACCCCCTCACTCACTGACTAGAAGTGACCGAAAAGATGTTTTCACTTTACACAAAAATGTAGTTACAAAGAGGCTGTTTCCACTGCTCTCCTGCACTGCTCATTAGTCTCAGCAGCCGGGTCATGGCTCTTGCAAGTTCAATAAAATGATAATGCATTATTAAATCACTCCGTTCAATCAGTTCACCAGGATCTTGCTCTCAAACCTCCTACTGACCTGATCCTGCATTTCCTGTTTGGTGTTTTTGAACTCCTGGACTAGAACCTCAGCCTCCAGCTTCTCCTTTTGCAAGGCAACCTTCTCTTCGGACAATCTCTCCAAGGCCCGTGCAGTCTGCCCAGCACTCTCTGCAGCCTAGAACACATTTTTAATAACGCCAAATTAACCTTCAGCAGAAGGAGCGTGTTTTTTGTGAACATGATATTTAGAGTTTTCCCTGTCCCATGTCTTGAGTCTTGGGGGTGAAACCTGAGAATCTGAAACAAAGCAGTTTCAACAACCGCTTCATATCAGACTCCAACCCGTTACTCAAGCCAAGCTGAAACTGTTCAATCAGTTGTCATGTTAGTAGTTTTCCAAAGGCAGAGGTGTCAAATCCAGGTTCAGAAAGTAAAAATCCTTCCCAGGATTTTGTTCCAACAGGCTGGACAGCTCTGCTGGTGGTGTGATCCAACTAGAGAAGCCAGCCTGTTGGAACAAAATCCTGGGAAGGACTTTTACTTTCTGGACCTGAATTTGACACCTCTGTCCACAGGTTATGTTTAAATCATGCTTTTAGAATTTCATAGCTGTTGCAAAAAAGAGCATTAATTTGATGTTAATTTTCTGTTCTGCAACTTTCACACATTTAAAGACTGGTTACAAGTTTTTTAATCAGTGAATTAATTGATCATGCAAAGATCTTGACAAGATAAAAATTACTCAACGTTAAAATGCAGGCTAGGATTTTTGCATTTTGACAACTTTTGCTCAATATAATTTACTAATAAATGTTTCAAGATGCTGAAATGCCTCTATGAAAATGAGCACTACTACTAAACCTAACCTCTACTAATGAGGAAGCAGAATAACTCTAAAAACTTAAATTTCTTTTCTTTAGAACCTGCATGGGTAGACATGCACTGGTTTTTAATCCACTGTGCCATAACAAGTAGTGGTCTTAAGCTTGTTTCAGTGAAAAACCCCAACTCTGCATTTGTAAAAACAAAGAAGAAAATTCATTAAGTAACTTTTGAATCAACATAGTCAGTGATTAATGCACTAATTAAGGGTGATAGAGTGACAAGCCTGTTAGCGTGCAGAAAGCAACTCCCAAGTCTAAAAGCGCTGTGATTGTTAGTAGGACTGAGGATGTTAGTTAGTGGCAGAATACCTCAAGCTGCTTTGATAGAACACTGTTATTTTGGGCCTTGAGTTGATTCACCAAAGTGTTGGCTTCTTCCTTTTCAATCCGCAAAGAATCCCTCTGAGCTTGCACTACAGCCAAACTGGAAGCCGTCTCATCCTGTGTCTTGGATAAAAGGGTCACCCGCATTTCTGCAGCCTTTTGTTGCTCTTCCAATTTAACATTGTCATTTTGAAGCTTTTGTAAGCGTTCTTCTAAAGAAAGCTGAGACTCTTTCATCTTTTCCACCATCATAAGATAGTCAAAGCACTTCTTGTCACTTGTTTCCAGGCTAAGACGAAGAGCCAGGACCTCTTGCTCTACAGAACAATGTGATTCTTCAAGAACACCCTTTTCTTTAATGAGGTAAGCAGTTTCCTCCTCCAGCTTCTTAATTTTGGAAGACAGCAGGTCTTTTTCAACAATCATATCTGATTTTGCCTCATCATTCTTCTTCTCTTGGGCTTTTAATAGCTCAATTTCTTTGGCAAGTGAAGTTCTCTCTTCATTGACCTTCTGGAGTACAGAGAATATATCCTCAACTTTTTGAATACAGGAAGCTCCAGGAAGATCCTTTCTCTCTGAACACAGCTCTTTAAGTGAATTGTACAATTCTTCTACTTTGTTAAACAGTGATTGTTGCTCCAGCCCTACCTTCTCCTTTTCAGACCTGATAGATTCAATTTCAGCATTTAACTTGAACTGCACCTCCAGGAGACTGTTTTTTTCTTTGTCATAACTGGTAATGCTTTGCAGAAGTTCCTCAACCTCTTTAGAAAGTTTAATGTTAATAGCAGACAAGCCATTCTTTTCCTTTTCCAGAGTTTGTTGATAAGTTTCTAAGTAAATCTTGGCCTCTGAAAGAGATTTGTTCTGATTGGAGAGGCGTTCAGCTTGCTGAAACAGATCACTGTTTGACTTCTGAAGCTCTTCTATGACCTTGTTTAACTCTGTTTGCTGAGAAAGAAGGGACATTTTGTCTTTTGCAAATGTGTCAACATTCTGGGCAAGCTCCTGCTTTACATGATCCAAGCAGAGTTGTAACTTCTGATTTTCCTCACTTGTACTTATTTTGGCCTTCTTTAGAGACTTTGTCTCAGAATTCAATTTTTCAAGAAGATCTTGAAAACTGGCGTTATCCTGTTTCAGTTTCATCTTCTCTGAACTTATCTGCTCCTGTATCTGCTTCATTTTTTCCAGATCTGATTCTAGACTGGCTCTCTCATTTAGCAAATCAGCATTTGCAATCAAAGAGTTCTTTAGGTCATCTTTCACTCTTTCTAAATCTGCTGCTAGTTGCTTTTGCTCTGCTAAGAGAGATGCCTTTTTAGACATTTCTTTTTCATTCTTCTCCTTTAAGCTACTTATTTGTTGTTCCAAAAGATCCTTTTCATTATCTTTCTTTTCAAGAGCAGATTTCAAGCATTTTGTCTCTGCTTGAAATTTCTGAAGGGCATTTTCAGTCTCTGTGAGCTTTTCACAAATTATTTGCTTCTCTGTGGCAAAAGCTGTTGATTCAAGCTGGATCTTCTCATTGACGACTTTAGCCTCTTCCATGTTGAGGCGCAGTTTTTCAACAAGAACTTCTACTTCTTTAGTTAGCTCTTGCTTCTCAGAATACATGTTCCTCTGAGTTTCGAGGAGATCTTCCTTTTCTTGCATAAGTACTAGCCTCTCAGAGTCTGTAATTTCCCGACTAGACTTGATTTCTTCAAGCATTCTTGCAAAGCTGTCCTTAGAAGCTTGAAGCTCAACATTATCTTTGCCAGACTTTTCCAGTGCGGTCTTGGTGGCTTGGAGCCGCTTCTGAAGCTCTGCATTTTCAGCTAACAGACACTCTTTATCTGATAGAGTACAACTGAGATTTGCCGAAATCTTTGCATGCTCACTACGGAGAAATTCAGTTTCAGCCTGCAGCTTTGCATTATGGGAAGACAGATTCTCCTTTTCAGACTGTAGCACTGAACGAAGCTCTTCATTCTTTGCACAGAGTGATCTAACAGACTGAAGTTCCTCTTCACAGCATCTCAGCTTCTCCCGAAACCTGTCTCTTTCTTCACAGACCTCATGTTTCTGTGATAACAGTGTACGGTTTGCTTCTTGATGCTGGATCAAAACGACCCGACTCTCAGCATTACTCTTTTCAAGATCTTTGATTTGTATCAAATTTTTTGCTTCAGTCTCCTTCAGAATAGCATTCTCAACTTTCATTTCTTCCAGATTTTTTATCATCTTCTGCAACTCTTTGGAAAGTTCTTCTTTCTCAATGTTGATTGCTGACTTCTCCTCATGCCAGTGCTGGGTGCTTACATGCAGTTCTTTAACATCATGGCTTAATTGCTCATTGAGCGCTGTTATTTCCTTGTTTTTAGATGCAAGATCCCCCAGAATGAACTCAAGATTAGATATCTTCAATTGAGAATCTGAAATTTGTTGTTGAGCATCTTCCTTCTGAACATGAAGAACATCTCTTTCCTTAGACAGACTTTCAGACAACAACTTTAGATCCTTAATCTCCGAAGAAAATTTGTCAGCCCCTTGCATGGAGAAAGCCAATTCAGCAGTGAGCGACTGAGTAAGGGGGGGAGAGAAAAAAGGAAAAAAAAAAAAAAAAAAAAAAAGAATAGGAAGGTTATGTTGATAAAAAAACAAAACAAAAAAACCCTCACATGCCAAAACAATGCACAAGAAAATAAGCACCTTAAAAAAAAAAAGTATGTGTATTCTGCAGCAGATTAGATGCAAGGAAACAAATTTAAAGCATCAACTGTATTCACATCCCTGTAACATACAGACCTCAATTTAAAAAGCTGGTGCTGTAAGTTAACTGTAAATAAAAACAGAAAGTGGGGATTTGTAACCATTTTGACCTGTATTTAAATAACACAGTACAAATACAAGATATTTAATGTTTTATCCTTCAACCTCGTTGTTTTCAGAAATATATACAAATGATGCCTGCAACATTTTTTTTTGGAACAACAACGGTATTTTAGGTATTTCACCATACACAGCTTTGAATCAGAATCTAGAGATCTCTGTGCCTAAAGGGCAAGGACAAAAAGTACAACTGTATGACCTCTGATCACTCAGATGACACTGCATTATAAAATGGCATGCTTCTGTGATTGACTTCACCACATAGGGATAATTTGGCAAACCATTATCAATAACATGGTTCACCGATATATACAAGTTAAGACTATACTACAGGCCTGCAGTCCAGGCCTGTCTTATTGAAAAGTATGATATGACAACAAAGTCTCCATATGGTTGAGCAGCTGAAGATCCTCTTACAAAACTAAAGTGACTGAAAAACAACCCACAATTAAGTTCATAAGGTAAAACATTAAAATATCGTCCTTTTGTACGTCTTTCAATTTTATACAGGTCAAACTAAATTTACTAAATCACTGATTTCTGTTTATAATCAGCATTTCACATACTGTTCAAAATATTTTTAAACTGTTTAATACAGATATAATAACCCTTACACAGTTTGCACAGTATATAACGAGAGAGAGCGAGCGAGCGACAGAGAGAGAGCGAGAGAGCGAGAGAGCGAGAGAGCGAGAGAGCGAGAGAGAGAGAGAGAGAGAGAGAGAAAAAACAACCCAGTTGCTGTCCATTTATTTTGTCTTTGGGGAATCTTTTTGCTTGGTTTCAGTTTATGTGGAAACATACAATTATAAGATATGAAGTCTTTGAACCCAGTTGACCAAAAAGAAAAAAAAAAAACCTTTAGGACAAAATCCATCCACTAAAATTCAAATCTAACCCTCAGCAATGATCACCAACCACAACGATCATAATTCAAGTATCATCTTTAAACTGTCCACAGCCCTCATTTCCACTGTAGTCCACTCTTCCACATTTCTATGAACACCAATACATATTTACAATCAATTATTCCTGATCAGCAGCATTTCCAGAATAATAAATTGCATTTATTTCTCTTACAAAAGGTTTCCATTAGAATATATAATAGAATGCAACAGACTGCATGTTGCGTTTCACCATAAACATTATATCCTATTCTAAAATGCTGTGAACTTTCTGACAAATACTTATAAAAGACTCATTATTTACTTATTAATTACTTATAGATTACTAACAGAATAATTCATATGTTAAAAGTGCTATATTTGGAAAATTCCAAGACATTTATAAAAGTTAAGTAGTCTTTGTTAATTCCATGTAACAGTGGTAGGCCCAAGACTCTGAATGTGATATTAATAATGATCACTGTATGAGGGTTATTAAATTAGATCAAGATTAGATTGTGACCCTTATTAGTCCCACAACAGGGAAATTTCACCTGTAACCCCATCTATGAGGCGAAACACCACATACACACTAGTGAGAGCACGCACACGCACACGCGCGCGCACGCACGCACGCACGCACGCACGCACGCACGCACGCACGTGGCAGCGAGCACACATGCCCTGAGCAGTGGGAAACCCTATCCACAGCGCCCGGGGAGCAGTTGGGGATTAGATGCCTTGCTCAAGGACATCTCAATCATGTACTGTCGGCTCTGAGGATCGAACCAGCGACCTTCTGGTCACAGGGCCGGTTCCCTAACCTCCAGCCCACAGCTGCCCCTTTTATGTTAAGCTTCCCACATTTAACTTATTCTCAGTGTAAACCATAATCTAGGTTAGGAGTGCCAGATGTGTCTAATGCCCTCATAACTGCACAACGTTCACAACAAATGAATATTTCTGCTACTACTTAATAATAATAACAATAATAACAACAACAACAACAACAACAACAACAACAACAACAACAACAACAACAATAATAATAATAATAAACATGTACACTTCTAATTTTTGTATGCAACAGAGGTAAATTTAAATATTGCAATTCTGTCATCCTGAAAAAGTTCTTTGTCTAATACCTATTAACGGTCTACCCTGCCTTTTCCATGCCAATGTACCAACTATTTCAATCCCATAAAATGTAACTGCTGAACTACTCTCCTACTTCATTAGGTTTTTTTTTTTGGTTTTTTTTTAAACCCTTACCTGAACCTTTTCTTTCAAGGTCACCAACTCTTCCACCTCTTCTTTGAGCTTTTGGCACTTCTCTTCAGACAGGTAGAGCTGTTGCTGTGCTGTTTCAACTTGACTGCATAGCACTTGTAGCTCTTCTGAGTGCTGCTCTAAAGCACTGGCAAGTTCTTTCTCTCCAGACGCCTGGGTTTCTTGAACTTTAGCTTGAGTCTCCTCTACGTTCTTCTCCTGCATAGCAATAACAGTACATATATTTAGGGTTACCACCCGTCCTTATTTTCCTTTAAATGTCCTTGCTTTTCCATTGTCTGTCTTGGAAAAACTATTGTCTATGCCCCTGGCTTTAACAAACTTCATCAGCTTACAAAACTTTTGTTAGTTCTGTCTAATAACGTGAAAGACATTATTGGCCTGCCTGCTAGTACTTAATTAGCTGTGCCATGTAAAGAGATTGCCTTGTCACATCAGGTTTGTGAGTTTGTCCATGGGCAAACACTTTAATAAGAAGAACTGACAGAAAGAACATAAACTAAATAACTGAAAACCTTCAAAGTTGAGTTATTTTGAGGTTTCAGAAACTGTCACACATTGTTTTAAGTCATTTCAGTGTGGATGTACAAGTGTGGCACACGTTTGGTATAGTTATTTAATGCTATAATGTATTACAAACAGAGTGAATTTCATTCTGTGCACTTACCAGTTGTCTGATCTTCTCCTGAAGGGTGCAAACCTCTTCCTGATGTTTCTTAATGGTGTCATTCATCTCTTGCTTGGCTCGAGCCTGCTCCTGACTCCTGCTTTCCACAGAGCGTGCAACTAACTGCTTCTGCTCCAAAAGCTGATTCTGAAGCTCCTCAAGTCTCCTTTGAATAGAAATGTTACAGGAGAGAACACAAAAGAAGCAGACAAAGGAGATCAGAAATTTCAGACTTTAAAGTAAATCTCCAGTGTTAATATAAAAGTAATGCAAAAATCTGTTGTGAAATGTTTCCTATAATCAATGTGCATTAACATGTGCACTGATGCCACAACAAATGGAATCATATATGCCAGATGTGTTGGCACTGATAATATGCCTAAGATGACTTACAACCCAGTTGGTGTAAGATCAGTTTCTTATATAGCTCCTCAACTCTGGAACAGCCTTCCAGCAGAAATTAGGTATGCAATTTCATGTTTTAACTCCAGTCCATGTCTTTAGTGCACATTAAAAACATATTCTTTAAGGCTAGCATATGCCTAGATATTAGGCATAGTAGGCATATTAGGCATTAGGTAGTATTATGCCCCATTTTCTTCTGATGTCAGCTGTGCTATTGCTTTATTTTACAGTGTAGTGATTTATCTTCTCAATATTTTATTTATATACCTGTATAAAGCACTATGAGATTTCATAAATAAAATATACAGTGCTATGTACATAAGTATATTATTTATAGCAACAGTTTTGTCACAATTACTACATGACCAATTAACTGCAACTATCTGAGGTGACTGGGATTAAGCGATTTGATCGAGACCATTTTTGCACAGTTTCACAGTTATATATTTATGAACTGAGCTTAAGTACAAAGTAGGTGTACTCGATGAAGTGGCAACTCCATGTATATACCTATATTATGTTACAAATACTTCAAGGTGTACCTCTCTTTTTGATTGAGGTCTTCCATCATCTTTGTCAGATGAGCAGAGCTGTCTCCAGATGATTTTAGCAAGTCATTAATGTCACTTTCAAGCTTAGCCTTATCTTTAGTTAGCTGGTCAAGCTTCTCTTCATCCGTTTTCAATTTCATCTCTGCATCTGAAAAGAAAAAGAAAAAAGTTATAAAGAAAGGTTTAATCTGACAATTACATACAGTTTCAAAATCAGCATCAAAATCATTCATATTTGGAATTATAATATCAGAACACTTACCAGAAAGTTGGACCTTGAGTGTTTCTGATTCAGTGAAAAGAGACATGCACTGATCCTCTTTCTTGTTAAGCATTTCTTGTACCTCTGAAGAAACAAAGGAACACAAAACAAAGGGCATGGGATAAAATAATCTATATAGAAACACTAACCTACTAAACAAAGTATAGTTAAGAAATGTATAGTGCAAGTATGTGTTTTTTATTTTATTTAGAATAACAGTAATGTTATATATGAATTTTGGGGAAAAGTTGTTAAACAAAAAAAAAAAACTCAAGAGCATTGTAGCCTTTGACTATGACTGCTGTACATAAAATTGGAAAATAACAGTTGTACTGAGGTAACAGTCCTATATAGTCAGAGTACTATTCTTACATTCAACAGAACACAAAACTTGCACTTTTTAAACAGCAAGCAAAGAAAAAAGAAAAACATACACTTACTTTGCATAGCATTTGAGGACTCTGTTTTTTCATTTAAAGATGTGGTGAGCTTTTCTTTCTATTGAACAAACAAATAAAATGAAACAATCTTAATAGACATAGAAATAAGTCAGCACTTGCACAAAAAACCCACAGTAAAACAAATGTTTTTCTGAGGGTTACTGTTGCTTGAGTTTATAATACAACTCATGTTGCACTATACAGTATAGCCTGCCCCACTGTGTACAGTTACCTCTTTCAATTAACTCAATTCTTATGCAGCTTACCAAGTCAAGGAGCTCTTTCTCTAAAGAGCTATTAATTTGCTGCAGTGAGGCCATGCTCTGCTGTAGTCCTTCCATCTCCTGCTGCTTGCCCTCAAGCACAGAGGTCAACTCTGTGACCTAGCAGCAATGAAAAAAAGAATAATACAACAGTGGAGGCATGAGACAATAGCATGAGACAATATGAGCTACAAGTAGTAAAGAAACAAGCAAATATTTAGGCTCATATATAAGCACACACACACGGGCCATTTATATGGATACACCCAAATAAAATGGGAATGGTTGGTGATATTAACTTCCTGTTTGTGGCACATTAGCATATGGGAGGGGGAAAACTTTTCAAGATGGGTAGTGACCATGGCGGCCATTTTGGATCCAACTTTAATTTTTTTTTTCAATGGGAAGAGGGTCATGTGACATCAAACTTATTGAGAATTTGGTTTTAATGTAACTTTACTCTTTCATGAGTTATTTACAAGTTTCTGACCACTTATAAAATGTGTTCAAAGTGCTGCCCATTGTGTTGGATTGTCAATGCAACCCTCTTCTCCCACTCTTCACACACTGATAGCAACACTGCAGAAGAAATGCTAGCACAGGCTTCCAGTATCCGTAGTTTCAGGTGCTGCACATTTCGTATCTTCACAGCATAGACAGTTGCCTTCAGATGACCCTGAAGATAAAAGTCTAAGGCGGCCATTAAACTGGCCCACTACGACCAATCCACTTTGGAAGCTGGCACATTCCCTGAGTTTTTCCAGCAAGATGGTGCACCACCACATTATGGGTGTCAGGTCCAAGCATTCCTAGCTGAACAGTTTCCTGGAAAGTGGATTGGTCGTCGTGGACCAGTTGAATGGCCCCCAAGGGATCTGACCCCCTTTGATTGATCTCTTTCTTTCCTTCCTTCCCTTCCCTTCCCTTCCCTTTCCTTCCTTCTTCCTTCCTACCTTCTTCCTTCCTTCCCCTCCCTTCCTTTCTTCCCTTCCTTCCTTCCTTCCCTCCTTCCCCTCCCTTCCTTTCTTCCCTTCCTTCCTTCTTCCTTCCTTCCTTCCTTCCCTTCCTTCCTTTCCCTCCTTCCCTTCCCTCCTTCCCTTCCCTCCTTCCTTCCCTTCCCTCCTTCCTTCCCTTCCCTTCCCTTCCTATCCCTCCTTCCCTTCCTTCCTTCCTTCCTTCCCTTCCCTCCCTTCTTCCTTCCTTCCTTCCTCCCTTCCCTTCCCTCCCTTCTTCCTTCCTTCCTTCCTTCCTCCCTTCCCTTCCCTTCCTTCCCTTCCCCTTCCCTCCTTCCTTCCTTCCCTTCCCTTCCTATCCCTCCTTCCCTTCCCTTCCTTCCCTTCCCTTCCTTCCTATCCCTCCTTCCCTTCCTTCCTTCCTTCCTTCCCTTCCTTCTTCCTTCCTTCCTCCCTTCCCTTCCTTCCTTCCTTCCCCTTCCCTCCTTCCTTCCCCTCCCTTCCTTCCTTTCCTTCCTTCCTTCCCTTCCCTTCCTTCCCTTCCTTCCTTCCTTTCCCTCCTTCCCTTCCTTCCCTTCCCTTCCTTTCCCTCCTTCCCTTCCTTCCTTCCCTTCCTATCCCTCCTTCCCTTCCTTCCCTCCTTCCTTCCCTTCCCTCCCTTCCTTCCTTCCTTCCTTCCTTCCTTCCCTCCTTCCTTCCTTCCCTTCCCTCCCTTCTTCCTTCCTTCCTTCCTTCCTTCCCTCCTTCCTTCCTTCCCTTCCCTCCCTTCTTCCTTCCTTCCTCCCTTCCCTTCCTTCCTTCCCCTTCCCTCCTTCCTTCCCCTCCCTTCCTTTCCCTCCTTCCCTTCCTTTCCTTCCTTCCTTCCCTTCCCTCCTTCCCTTCCTTTCCTTCCTTCCTTCCTTCCTTCCTTCCTTCCTTCCTTCCCTTCCCTTCCCTTCCTATCCCTCCTTCCCTTCCTTCCTTCCTTCCTTCCCTTCCCTCCCTTCTTCCTTCCTTCCTTCCTTCCCTCCTTCCTTCCCTTCCCTCCCTTCTTCCTTCCTTCCTTCCCTTCCCTTCCTATCCCTCCTTCCCTTCCTTCCTTCCTTCCCTCCTTCCTTCCCTTCCC
Organism: Pygocentrus nattereri; assembly: GCF_015220715.1. Lineage (NCBI taxonomy): Eukaryota > Metazoa > Chordata > Actinopteri > Characiformes > Serrasalmidae > Pygocentrus > Pygocentrus nattereri. The sequence goes on along the minus strand of NC_051230.1, from coordinate 24,901,965 downwards.
TCCCTTCTTCCTTCCTTCCTTCCTTCCCTTCCTTCCTTCCTTCCTTCCCTTCCTTCCTTCCCCTTCCCTCCTTCCTTCCCCTCCCTTCCTTTCCCTCCTTCCCTTCCTTTCCTTCCTTCCTTCCCTTCCTTCCTTCCCTTCCTATCCCTCCTTCCCTTCCTTCCTTCCTTCCCTCCTTCCTTCCCTTCCCTCCCTTCTTCCTTCCTTCCTTCCTTCCTTCCCTCCTTCCTTCCCTTCCCTCCCTTCTTCCTTCCTTCCTTCCTTCCTTCCCTCCTTCCTTCCCTTCCCTCCCTTCTTCCTTCCTTCCTTCCTATCCCTCCTTCCCTCCCTCCTTCCTTCCCTTCCCTCCCTTCTTCCTTCCTTCCTTCCTTCCTTCCTTCCTTCCTTCCTTCCTTCCTTCCTTCCCTTCTTCCTTCCTTCCTTCCTTCCTTCCTTCCTTCCTCCCTTCCCTTCCTTCCTTCCCTTCCCTCCCTTCTTCCTTCCTTCCTCCCCCTTCCCTCCTTCCTTCCCCTCCCTTCCTTTCCCTCCTTCCCTTCCTTTCCTTCCTTCCTTCCTTCCCTTCCCTTCCCTTCCTTTCCTTCCCTTCCTTCCTTCCTTCCCTTCCTTCCTTCCTTCCCTTCCTTCCTTTCCCTCCTTCCCTTCCTTCCTTCCTTCCTTCCCTTCCCTTCCCTCCTTCCCTTCCTTCCTTCCTTCCCTCCTTCCTTCCCATCCCTCCCTTCTTCCTTCCTTCCTTCCTTCCCTTCCTTCTTCCTTCCTTCCTTCCTTCCTTCCTTCCCTCCCTTCCCCTTCCCTCCTACCTTCCTTCCTTCCTTCCCTTCCTATCCCTCCTTCCCTTCCTTCCTTCCTTCCCTCCTTCCCTTCCCTTCCTATCCCTCCTTCCCTTCCTTCCTTCCTTCCCTCCTTCCTTCCCTTCCCTTCCCTTCCCTTCCCTTCCCTCCCTTCCTTCCTTCCTCCCTTCCCTTCCTTCCTTCCCCTTCCCTCCTTCCTTCCTTCCATGTGTACACACACACACACACACTTTAGTTACCATTGAATACCGACAAATATTCTGTTGTCTGACTTTGCTCCAGTTTTGTTAAAATGCACTAATTCAGTTTGGCAAATGCCAGTGGTCAATTTTACAAGAATGATATTTGGGGGATTGCAAGTTGCCAGTCGGGAAAAGCAACAATACTACTACCATGAAGAGTCAGAGTTCCAAGAAAGTAAGGAAATTGTAAATAAAAACAGACAGCAATTATTTGTATGTAATTGAAATCAGTACAAAGTTTTATGCTGCCCTTGTCAGCTTTTTTGGAATGTATTGCAGGCATCAAATTTGGAATTATTTACAAAATGAGTAAAGTTTATAAAATTAAATACTAAAATCTCTCTCATCTCTGCTGTTTTCAATTAAATACCTGTAAAACACAGTTGACAAACCATTGCTTTGTTTTTATTTGCACTTTTAATGCCCAACGTTTTCAGAATTGTGCTTATAAATTAATTAAAAGGTATCCTGAGTGCTATAACGTTAGTAAGTGTGCAATGTTCACTTTTTTGTTATAATAAATTGTGAACTGAAGGAAGCTGCTGATAATGCCTGGTAAAAAGCTTCATGTCAGAGATGAATGGCCTGAGCCATGAACCTACATTTGTGCATATGATAGACGTTCTTATCCAGAGCAACTTACAATGCAAAATATGTTACAGATAGGGGAATATAGTGTCAGGAGTCTTGCCCAAGGACTTTTACTAGTAAAAAGTGGTATGTCTGCCCATGCAGGGAAACAAACTCCAGTACATAACACTGAAGGCAGTAATGTTACCCACTATACCAGGGGTTACCAACCTCATCCATAAAGAGCAAGTGCAGGGTTTCATTCCAACAAAGCAAAAGGTTGCGACTGTGGCCCCAGACTATTTTATGTGAAAAATTTTGCAAAGTAAGCAGCACTGTTACATTGGACTACATAGAATATAAGACATTTTGGCCTCACCTTGCCTTCTTGTGACCTGGCCTTGTTTGTTGCTTCTTCTAGACGGGCTAATAGACTTTGGAGATCCTGGTTGCCTTGGCTCTGCTCAGAGTAAAGAGCTTGAAGGGCTGCTTTTTGGTCCTCAACCTCCTGGTCCTTCTTTTCCACTTGCTGTCCCAGCTTAAATGCTTCCTCCTCTAGCTCTTTTACCCTAAGTTCAGCATTGTGCAGCTTGCCCAAAGCTTCTTCCATCTCCACCAGGTGCTGTTCTTCTACACTTTCCAGGCTAGTTCGCAGAGATTCAACCAGTCGCTCCTTCTCTTCAGTTACAGTAAGTGACCGTTTTCTTAGTTCTTCACCTTCTTGCATCCACCTCTTAGCATCAGCATTGTGCCTGGCTATGCTCTCCTCCAGCTCCAGGCTGTGTGTGGCCTTCAGCCTTTCATAAGCCTCCCTCAATTCAACAAGCTCAACTGCCTGAGTGTCAGTGGCCCCCTTACCTGAGGAGGCCTTCAATTCCTCCATGGCTTGCTGATGTGAAGTGATGGCAGAGGCTAGCTTGGAGCGCCAGAGCTCAATAACATCTGCATTCTCCTTCTCAGCCTCGCTTAATCGGGTGCGAAGCTGTTCATTGTCTTTGGATAAAAGTGCTGAAGAGGCCTGGATATGAGTTAAAGCCTCACAATGTGCTTTTTCTTCAGCCTCCAGCTTGGCATTCAGGGCAGCCAGCTCTGCATCGTGGCTAGTTCTTAGAGAGGACAGCTGGGCACGGAGTGACCTGACCTCTTCTTGAATTACTACAGCTGCAGGGTCCTGAATAGAAGCTCCGGCTCCAGGTCCGGCTTCCAGGTGTTGCCGAAGGGCAGCCACTTCTTTGCCCCGCAAAGCAAGGTCCCTTTCTAGTTCCAGAATGCGTGACTTCTCAGACACTGTGGCAACCTAGACACAGGACAACCAATAGTCTCATACAAAATTATGTTTGTTATAAGAATATGCTACGGTCAAATACAACAAATGATTACTGACACAATTCCTTGTACTTCGAACGAAAAGAAAACCCATTGCAGCTGCTGAATTCAGTCAGCAAATGTTTATTTAAAAAATAAATATAAATATATATATATATATATATATATATATATATATATATATATATATATATATATATATATATATATATATATATATTTAAGCAGTACTCATTTATTTTAGGGCTACGTTAAGTCTAACTGATCAACTGTACCCATTACCTTTCCTAAAAATTACCCTAAAATCATTCATTCACAATAAATGTAATAGTCTGAAATCATTGCACAACAGAAAAAGTTGCTCCTTCCAGCACCAGGCTTTTATTGACTCGCTTTCATGCTTTGTTAAGAGGGGATTTTTACACACTGCAGTGATTAGTAGAGAAACACATTGCACGTTCTGGTATGACACAATAGGGTTAGTATCCGGATAATTAGAATGAGTAGTTTTGAATTTTATACTTTCACATATTTCAAACATTTGGTCAGAGAACTCAGCTACTTCCCAATAGCTTATACTTTGAGTTTTAAGTCAATGGATTTTCAGTTCTTTTCTAAGTACAAGGAACCAAGTTGAATGTATTGTCAGTGATAGTCAACAGTGTGATGTGGTAGAGGCTAGGCTGGAGTATTCATAGAATAGTACGTAAAATGAGAATAAGGATCTAAATGTGCAAGTGCTAGTCAATTTTGGAATCTCAAACTAGCAAACACTAGTAGAATCAAAAGGCACTACCCAAAAGCAGAACTGAAGGACATACTTAATTCTGAAAAGGAACAGGGTATAAGGATTGGACCATGGGCCATTTAAGTGCTACAGTGAGTTCCAAGCAGCCCCATTAGATGAGGCTAATTGGCATTCACAATGTTTCATTCATAAGGTTCAGTGAGCTCTTAAGGGCAGGTTTCTGGGGGCTAATAAATGGAACCTCAAGACTAGGAAAGGGTTTTGGAGGGTCTTTGAAAGGGTTTTTGGAGGGTCTAGGAAAGGTCTTGAGGATGACTAGCGAGGACTGAGTATCTTGTATCTTGTATCTACATTAAGCATGATGCACCTCTGTTCCATTAGTGCTCAGCAAGTGAGCATATAAGCTAGACTCCCTCAATCTCAACGCTTGCTTCAGCTACAGAAAACATAAGTATTTAGACAGGTAAGCCAGCTACTAGTTTTCTAGTAGTTTTTTTTTAGTTCTACTTTTGTCCTTCAATCACTTTGTTGATGAACAGCATTGTTAGTCTTTTGTTACTGTGACCATTATTATCTGCAATTTGATAATAAAATGCCTAAATCAAGATAAATGATTCTATTACTATTAATATTATTTCTATTCTATTAGTATTATTATTTTATCACTTTACAATGGAAATGTGGCAGAAGCAGTGTAGTCTGGGTGAAACCTGATTTACCCATAACTTGATTCAGGCCACAAGGAGCATGTTTGGAACTCAAAGGTCTAAAACAGCTCAAAATATTAAAAACTCCCTGTTGCCAGATGTGATCATTATTATGAAACATTAGTATGCAGTTAAGAGAGCACCACCAGCATTACTTGAGTCATTAGTGTCAATATTAATCTGCCATATATGTTAGTATGGAAACTCTAATAACACAGACCTGGGCCAAATACAAAACACCTTGTTCCTGATATATGTGAAACAAACAAGCAGCTATCGGTTTTTACCACTCATGCTTTAGTATTGATTGTTATGAACTATAATTCATGCAATTAAAAAAAATTTTTTTTTTTCTGATTTTATCAAACTAAATACTTCAACCATTTTTTTATCCCATAGTTACATTACATGATGAAAATAAAATAAATAAAAAAACAAATAAAAAAAATTATATATATATATATATATATATATATATATATATATATATATATATATATATATATTCCATCTGCATTCTCATCTGAAGCAGACAGAACTGCAGAAACCTGGCAATGTGTCTTGTCCTTTCAAGAAGGTGTATGACGCAAAAGATGTAATTCATTAGCCATCTGATTAAGCTCCTGGGATACACTGTAGGTCCAAAAGTTTGTAGACACCTGCTTATCCAGCATTTCTTCCAAAATCAAGAGATTTTCTTTACAACAAATGTTTGAACATTGCTCTGAGGATTTGATTGCATTTTGACACAAGAACATTAGTGAGGTCAGGTGCTGATGTTATGTACCGATGATCAGTTCTCTCAACTCCAATACACCCTAAAAGGTATTATATCTGATTATAGACGAGTTCCACCACTGTAGAGATTACAGTTTCATTCCACAGCCCAACTCTGGGCTTCATACCCCTCGACCTTGGCAGTGGGTATGGTAATCCTTGGCTCATGTGCACCTGCCCCCATTCTGTTGGCAATGCTTTTCTATGGAAATTATAGCTGTATGTGTGTAATTCAACACCTGTGTCACCAATGGGTGCATGTTTAAAGAAGTGGGATTCACTAATTAGAAGCTGTGTGGACATTTTTGGACATATAGTGCATGCTCCTATTTAATATATAATTTTACATATAGTAGATTAGGTGCAAAACCTTCTGTGTATCTAAATGTCTGAAAAGGAATACAATCAGAACATTAGAGAGAGTACAAAACATGAGGGATAATTTAATAATCCATGTGACCAATGCTATTAACTGGCTGTCTTAAAATAACTAAACATTTTCCTCATGGAGACTGTAGAAGTCCCTACATCAACACAACTTAAAATTTATTATTTTGAATGAAAAAGTTAAATCCACATGCATTTGAATTAAGACCACTTGGTCATATAGATTATCATCTGGCTGCTTGTACTTGTAAAATGATTATATTAAGAAAATCACAGGCTGATTTCCCAGAACCAGATTAAGCATAATCCTAGTTTAAAATGGATTTTCAATGGCAAACCAGAAGTGGCCTTACAACTTATTCCAAGACTACTTGGACTATTTATGTCTGGGAAAACAGCTTTACAGGTTTTATAGGAAGGGGTCATTGACTGATTAAAATAATGAATGATGGAATGAATTAATTTAACTCACATTTTGCTGCAGCTGGCCACATCTTTGATAAGAATAGCACAAACCCATTGAATAAAACTGATCTCAGCTCTACTGTTTCTAGAACGCATGGTCTTTTCTCACTCTAGCCATTTTCTCCATATTTAGTTGCTAATGCCCTGTCTAAAATGAATCCACGAAAAGCCACTGGAGAAGATGGGCTGGACCCCTTTTTATTGCGTCTCGCAGCTCCGATTATTTTAGAATGCATTTTATACATTTTTAATCTTTCAGTTTTATCTTGCAGAATTCCCAGGGTCTGGAAAACAGCTCATGTAATTCCTCTGCATAAAGGTGGTGAGACAACAGATCTGAATAATTATAGGCCAATCTCAAAACTGTCGTGTTTAGCAAAAATGTTAGAATCTCTAGTGTACCAGCAATTGAAATAATTTCTTCATGAAAATTCTGTTTTATCTAAATATCAGTCTGGTTTCAGAGAAGGTCACAGCACTATCTCTGCTACGACACTGGTTTTAAACAATCTTTATTCAGACATAGACAAGAAGAAACATTGTGCAGCTGTTTTTATTGACTTAACAAAAGCATTTTTTGTTATGTTGATCACACTCTTCTTTTACGGAACTTAGAAAAGATTGGCTTTGATGCAGCTGCGCTGGAATGGACCCAAAACTACCTCACTGACAGAAATCAATGCATGACATTGAATAATTATAAATCAGAGTTGGTATCTGTATCTAAAGGTGTACCACAAGGTTAAATTTTGGGTCCAGTCTTATTTAATATCTACATAAATGATATTGCTACCTCTGCTTCAACCTCAGACTGCAAAATTCACCTTTATGCAGATGACACGATTTTATATTGCTCAGCTGATTCTATTCATGCTGCATCAAGAAAATTACAGAGCTCATTTAATGCTCTGCAGGTGGCGTTATATAAGCACAAACTAGTTTTAAATGCCACGAAAACTAAGTTCATGCTGTTTTCCAGATCTTTTAATACTGATTTTAGTACTGTAAATATTACTACCCTGGCAGGATCCACTATTGAGAGAGTCACGGAATATAAATACCTTGGCATATGGCTGGATGATAAACTCAGTTTTAAACCACACATAAATAAACTAGTCAGTAAATGCAGACAGAAGCTGGGTTATTTTTATAGAAATAAGTCCTGTTTCCCCATGCATGCCAGAAAAAGACTAGTTGAAGCAACTTTACTATCAGTGCTGAATTATGGTGACGTTATCTATAAATATGCTCCCTCCAGCTCTCTCAAATTACTGGACCCAGTGTATCACTCTGCCCTGAGGTTCATCACTGGAGATCTGTACATAACTCACCACTGTGAGCTGTATGCGAAAGTTGGGTGGCCCTCTTTAACGGTACGAAGGGAAACACATTGGTTCATTTTTATTTATAAGACACTCTCCGGTCATTTGCCAGAATATATCACTTAATTGATGAATACAAATAACAGTAATTATCAGACTTGCTCTAGTAATTGGATCAGCTGCCAGGTACCAAGAGTTTTTACTGAACTGGGAAAATCTGCTTTTAGTTACAGTGCACCAGTGAGCTGGAATTCACTACAGGAAACACTAAAACTCAGCTCACTGGTGCCACTCAGTCATTTTAAACTTCTAATATCAAACCACCTTCAGACAGCCTGTACCTGTTTTACTTAAATCATATTTATTCGTAACTTTTATTTTTGTGTTAGTTCTCCTTAGTTCTTTATCTCTTTTTATTTATTTATTTCCTCTCATTTTATTTTTTATAAAAAAATTTAAAATTTTATATATATATATATATATATATATATATATATATATATATATATATATATATATATATATATATATATATATATATATTTTAATCATTACTTTTTTTTAATTTGTGATATTGTACTATTACCCTACTAATTTCTTATTTCTTCTAATTTCTTTCTTTTTTATCTTAATTTCTTACCATTTAAATCTCAAGTTCTATTTTTATCTACTTTTATCTTTTATTCACTGTTATTTTAAATTTTCTTTTAATTTTAAATGATTAAATGTAGTTATTATTTTCTTTGTCATGTCAATCCCTGTTTTTGTAAATGCTCGGCTACATTGAAAATGAGGGTTGCCCTCAATGTACTTCCGAGTCAAAATAAAGGTATATTGATTGATTAATAATTCATTCGCATGTGTCTAGAAACATGAACAGAGCTTCAGATGAATCCATAATGACTGAGAAAGCTGTGTAAGACCAAGAATAAAGTTATCATCCAGAATGCTTTATATTTATACTAAAAAAAAAAAAAAAAAAAAGTCTCAGACAGATAACTTCTTGAATGGTAGTGTATGTTTAGTGATGCCTATTATGCATTTTTGACATTCTGTTAACATTTTCATTACTATACTGAATCTGTGCAAATGTGGGACTGTTTGGTTTTTCTTTTTTTTTAAGCTTTTTTTTTATTACATTAATTATATCATCGGTAAACTGCAAAATTGTTTAGTACTTTGAGAACTTTAGTTGTTGTATACATATTAGTACAAGCCCCATAATGGCGGTGAGGACCGTGTCAGTGATAACAAAAGAAGGGAAGAACCCACAACGGTTTTAGTTACTTTACTTTATCTTTAGTTATTCACCATGCTGTGTTTCTGCTATGGATACATGTTAAGATGGTGAAGGACAACAGTCATGCCAGCTGATCAAAGAATTAGACAATTTGCAGGAGACCTTTATTATAATGTAATAAATAAACAAATAAATAATTAAAAAACGGATGCTCAGGTATGATGTACAAACCAGCAATGCCTCCTCTGCTAACTGTACTTTCTTCCCCATTAATGGCTGCGCTGTAAGGTGGGTAGTGTAATCACTGTCGAGATTAGTGTTTCCCACACATAGGCTACACTTTAACTATTTAAAATGTCCACTTTGGTTCATTTCAACAAATTCCAAAAGGAAAATGTTTATAATCTTAAGAAAAAGCATTGGCATTAAAGTCACTAATGCAAAGCATTACTCTTGTCCCTTATGGTCATTTACATGACCTAAATATCCACTTTTATCCATCAGTACTTCATAAACATTTAACCTGTCAAATCTGCAAATAAGGAAATAAATATTATGATGAATTTAGATATCCATACATTTGAAAATATTACAAAATAGTTTATTATTTACAAAAACATTTCTGTGTTTTCAGTGTTTATTAGCATTTCAAATGAGCAGAAAACAGCCTATTAATAAAATTGCTTAATGGGGCATGCTGGCCAGAAAACTAGCATCTACATGTTATTGGTCTTGTTTAATTTTGTCAAATTATGATTTTGTATTCTTGTGTTTATCTATGTTCTTTGACTACAATGCCCAGAATGCATTACACAAATACACATAGAACAATTCCATCCAAACTACTCTTATATTTATGTACACTTGGTGTTCAAGTTCAGAATACCAAGTGCATCTAATTATGTCCAAAATGACATGTTTTAATGCAATGATACCTGATTAGAAATACTTAATTTAAAAAAGACACACACACGCACACACACACACACACACACACACACACCTGCACTTAATTAAAAGCAGATGTCTTTCTAGACTAAAAGCATTTCAAAAACCAAAAGGTGCTGATATTTGTATATGACCCAGGACTGAACAGAAACAGCTATTAAAAATGATGTAGAAGTTATATTAAGATAAGCCTAGTGTAAAATATGTTTTAAAAATTGTAGACCAATATTTCTTAAAACTAAGGCGCAGGTTGAGATCCATTACCCTAGAGTCTTCTAACTCCCTCTGGAGTTTGTCAGCTTTGGTCTTTTCAAAGAGCAGACTTTGCTCGAGCTCCTTAAGGAGGGCATGCTCCAGTCTGGTCTGCGTCTGTTAGTACAGAAGGGGAGAGGAAGAAATACATCCAGTGCCACCATCACATGCCAGCCCAATGCACAGGGGTGAGAAAAGGGGGAGGGGAAAGGAGGGGAGGGGGTGAGTTGTGATGTCACATGCAGACCAGGGTAAATGTCACAGCTGAGGATACACAGAGCCTAGTAAAGGTAAGGGCAATGCTTGATGCAGAAATGCTGATGAGGCTGCTGCCAACAGAAAACATGCTGGTGCTGGAGAACAATGAGTCAGGTGAAGTACAATAGGCTGTTTTAAATAACAAACTGAGAAGGTGAGCAAGAGCACATCAAAAACAGCATCACAACAGGGAGAGAAAAAGATTTAATAGTTACAAAGCGCTAAATTATAATGTAATTTGAAGATTTACATGTGATCTCACACCAAGCAACAATGATTATCCTCCTTTACAAGGCATCAAAAAAAGCCCCAGCTGAACAGAGCAGTTTGATCCAGACCTCTCAAGCACTGTAGTGGTCAGTTCATTGTATCAGTAAAAGTGATGAATTGTGATAAATTATGATGTGAGATTTTCAAAGAAAATACAATAATTTCACCTTTGAAAAGACTGAATATTCTCTTAATATAAAAAAAGTCATAAATAGTGGGACATCTCTATAGAAAGAAGAAAATGTCAATATTTGACAAAAGGACAGGAGAAATGAGAGCTTATGGCCGCCAGTGGAAAAGCTCAATTCTTTAATAATAATGTGGCTGCTGATGGTAGCCACAGCAAGATTCTGCATTACGTGACTTTACCAGGAAAGATACTTAAGTGCCTATAGATGGCTATGGGTTGCAGATTTTAAAGTAATAGGTTTCATGTAAATTGTATTCCTTTTAATGGGAAAGAGTGCACAAAAAATAAATGTAACATTCTTTAAAATGAATATGGTCATTGTGGTCATTGAGCGTCACAACGAAAATGGTCACTGTTCAGTGACTGCACTGTGATCACAGTATGAAGCCTAGGAAATAACCTATGAATACCATACTTTGGGCATAGTATCAAAACCAACTGCCACCACACTGAATCTTCCCTTCTGCACATCACATCAATATCAACTTCATAATGTATAACTAGTGGTGTAAGAAGGTGAGAACACAGCCTACAAAGCTGTGTCTAAAATGTACACACACACACACACTGGCCACTTGATTAAGTACACCTAACTTCTATCTACACTCATTCGTTTTATTAGGTTGTGAAACCTCCCTCTGACTGCGGCTTGTTCTCATCGCATCAATCATTCTAAACCTCCGCTTGAAGTTGGTCTTCTGCACAAAAATAGGTTTTGTCTGCTGCCGAGATGCACACCACTAAGCATACTTAGGATAGCGTGTACAGCAGTAGTTCAGTTTCGTTCAGTTCTTTCAACATTTAAAATATACTGCCAGCCCCACTGTCCACTCTGGACATTACTTTGCTGGTCTACAGTGTAAAGTGAGAGATGATCACTTATCTGTTGCTTCACAGTTTGTGTTAGTCATTCTCTAGTCCATCAGTTGTCTGTTGCTGATGCTGTTGGCTAGATACATTTTGTTGGTGTACTGTTGTCAGTCCAGCAGTGACACTCAGCAGCACTACAGAGTCTGATCTACTCTGGGTAGCATGTTAGTCACTGCAATGCTAAGAATGATCCACAACTCAACAACAGTGGTCCTATGGGGGCTAAAAATTATGCAGAGAAAAAGATGAAGTACTATACAAAATTGCAGAACTACAAAGAACACAGACATGGTAACTGGATAAAATGTAATGCATAAAATGCAATTTCACAGAGTAGAATGACAAGCACGTTCTTGCCTTTAACATTTGTCCTTTAAGCAATAATAATTTAATACGAGCACCTTTTGTAACTGTTTACTCTTTCTTGTATTCCTCATGGTGGAATTTGGGACTCCTCCTCCTACTCCTCCTCCTACTCCTCCTCCTACTCCTCCTCCTACTCCTCCTCCTACTCCTCCTCCTACTCCTCCTCCTACTCCTACTACTCCTACTACTCCTCCTCCTACTCCTCCTCCTCCTACTCCTAATACAATTTCAATTAAATTTACCTTTATAGAAAGCTAGGTTCATTCACAAGTAGCAGTAGTTAGTACACAACAGCTACAGTTAAAATGATTAAAATCACACCATTAGTCAAGAGCTTTTCAAGATCATCAATTTGATGACCAGGATTTTTACTGAATTGTAAGATCTACCTGCGGTGCAACAGCAGTCCTGAATAACAGCAACAAAGCAAAATGTTTTGTATTTTTTCTAATGCACTCAAATGTATAACATGAAGCCAACTCTGAAAAATAGTTACCAAGCAGGATTTACCTTTGTGCTGTAACTTGCTGTCATCATGCTAAAAATGAGTATGGATGCACTTCACGTTTGTAATTTTGACCATGTTTTACATTTAAATTTGCCAACTCAACTTAAACTACTGTAGCAAAAATGTACAGACACTGTCAGTTTAAAAATCTCTATAAAAATTGGCACTCCAAACCCTGAATCATTAGTGATTAATGAAGCATAAAAAAAAACAACTTCAGTGATGAATGGTATCCTCATGCCAGAGACGTCTGTCTATTACAAAATTCAACAATCCACTGTGGATGCTTTATAAGCAGTGAGACTTTTTATGATGCTGATAAATCTGCAGGACATCAATAAGTTGATATTATCTGCCAACAGACATAATTGGTGTGCCAAAATGGTTTATCAGCACAATCCCCGTCCCACTACAACAAAATGTGCCTCCAATACAGCTATTTCTCTGACACACATACAGAGGGTGCAGTACAGCACAAACAAAAAGATACCTGGAAAATTATGCAGAAAAACAAAGCATTTCAGTAATCACCTGATTTCAACACATAGTAGAACAATTTTATAATGTGGCTGGGCATGTAGAGTAATGAAAGATCTAAGCACTGCACAATTTAATGTTGTCAAATTTTTTGTCATGCTTACCAAGGGCTCAACAACTGCATCAAATCTAAACTTCTCTTCGATACACAAGCAGGATCTACTAGAACAGACCAGCTAATAAAGTTTAGTCTACCATTATGGAGTCATTTCATCCACTGAGATAGAGGCCCAAGAGTGACTTTCTCAGAAAGTCAAAAGCTTCTTGCACCGGCCACTTGATTGACGCTACAGCACAGCTACAAGGCTGCCTGGTCCAGAAGCTTGTTTGACACTACGCCACAACTAAAAAGCTGCCTGGGCCTGCTGCTTGTTTGATATTACCCGACAGCTATGAGGTTTCTTGGGCTTGAGGGATGCTACATCATAGATATGTGCTCATAGCTTGCACTACACTGCTGCTATGAGGCTGTATGGGCCGGTGGTGCTCAGATGCAAGAGCAACACAACACCACGACAGCTACAAAGCTGCTTGGGCAATGCTACTCCTTTGCAGCTGGATTTTTCCAGCCTATAAGGCTTCCCAGCCTGGGGCCTGTGTGAGGCTACTTTAATATCAGACTACACTGAAGAGAAAAAAAAAAAAAAAAAAAAAAAAAAAGTTCTGTCAAGCTCTTCGTGCAAGAAACAGAAACTAACATAGCAAATAAAAAAACTCTACAGCAATGCAGCTGTTTTAGATTCATTTCCAAAGTGTTAGTAGTCTTTTAACAAGACAAAACACTGCTATATTTTTAAACAAAATGTATATTGAGAAACACAGCCATTTGCTTTTCTGCTGTTGGTTGCAATATTTATTTAAGCCATTTCCTTTGGGGAAGTTGGTGCAGAGCCCTAGTGAAACCACACAGATGAAAAAAAGAATTCTGTGCTCGCAGTTTTTTTTAGTTTTGTTTCTGAATTTAAAATGTGTGTTTAAAGATCTCAAATGCTCTTTACTCTAGTTAGCTTTGCATGAAAGTGGCATGTTTACAGACCTTCAACTGAGCAACAGACTTTTGCACGTTACTCAGCTATTGACTTTACAATTCACAAACTAAACAGCTACTTTCACCTTTCATTAAACAAAAAATAGTAACAGTACATTTTTCACCTTAGTATAATATATAAATTAAGGGAGATACCAAGTCTTTCTGACTAAAACTTGCATTGGAAAAAGAAGTCTGAATGAGAGATTTTGTTTGAAAATAAAAGTTGAGTTAATTTGCCAATCAAATAGTTTAACTTCAAAATATTTTATAGATGGTAAGAAGCCTATTACAAACAACCTTACAAACAAAAAGATCTCAGCAGTTACACTACACTACTGTAGGGATGGGTGTTAGTTCACTCTTTCCTGAAACAATTCTGAATTTTTCACACAATTCCAATTCTTGGACAAAATCTTTAAAAATGCTCACATGCAAAAAGCTTTACATTTAAATGAGGTCAGGATCCTCTTAAGCAACACAAATGGTTGAATATGACATTTCTTCCCTTGTCAACTCATATGCTCTGATTTTTGTGAGGAACAGGGAAGAGTGAGGGAAAAGTGAAGATGAGATGCAGGGCAAATGAAAAGGAATCACTGACTTCTTTTGGCATTGTTCTAGTTTCACAAAATTGACTTCAACATGAAAACATGACTGGAAATTACATACATATTATTTGCATCTTTAAAAAATGTTGTTATGCTGGGAAGTAGTTTTAAAACATTCTCCATTTAAATTTCACAACTAATGTACCAAATCATGTGAAAGTCTTATATATATGGATAAGAAAAATGAAGCTTACTGTATTTCTGAAATGTGTTTGCACAGTGTCTGCAAGTCTTTTTACCTCCAAATCACCTTTGGTAATACAAGCTTCTTCAACTCGAAACTGAAGGTCCTCCACTTTTCTGTTTGTGGAAAAAAGATGAAGAAAAAAAATTCTAAATTATACTGATCATCATTAGGGGTGGAACAGTCATTTGACCAAGTCGACCAAAATCGATGACCAAATTAGTTGGCAACTACTTTGTCATTTAGTTAGTGACATCATGTTTCTTGCGCTAACTAGGAATGTTTTTTTTACATTACCGCTTAGTAGAGAGTTAACAAAAGCACAATCGCAACCTAAGGAGTGGGAGTAATTCACGCTTAAAAAAAAAAAAAAGAAAAAAAAAAAAAAAAAAAAAAAAAAAAAAAAAAAAAAGGTAGTTAGTTCTGCTACTTGTTAACAAAAATGGGAGAATGCTTGATAACAGTAGTTCTATGCAAACATACACAGGAGCAGGATAAAGGGTTACTGCTGAAATAAAATGTCTACATGTAATTGTTCAAATTTAATTTCTCATAGAAAACAAGTTTGCCACAAACATTTGCCACTTCATCTCCCTGCAGGGAATATCTGCTCTCAGAAGAGAGTAAGTCTCTCATAAAATCATGTAGAGACGGTGACTTTCCTCTGTTTTAATAAATACCCGTTACTGCAGAATATAGCTGCAACAGAGTGTACACAGACAGCAGAATGTCCAAAAGCACAGACTGCACTATTTAAATTTCAAAGTTAAATTTAGTTAAATCTGTATTGTCAGTTAGCAAATATATAAAACAACACAAAGTTAAATTTAAAAGCTAATAGCGACGTACAAGTTGTTTACTAATTGAGTCATAATCTGAATAATCGATTATTCGTTTCAATAAATTATAATTATTAGACTATCAAATTAGTTATTTTTTGCAGCGCTAATCATACTAACAGCGAGTATGATATATTCCAGGCTTCCCTTTAATCTTTACAATTGTGTCTGAAGAATGTAGGTTCATTCTTCTGTATAGTGAATTCCTATTAGCACTACTACAGCTCTGAGCTAACAAGTTTCTCTACAGTGCACCATTTAATATCACTCTGAATTACTTTGTTTACATCTCAATGACTAAATTATTTAAAAATTGTGAAAAAAATCTGTGAAATTCCCTTTTAAACCAAATGAGTTGACAGTAAAGTCAGAAAGGGTCTCACCAAAAGACCAGAACAACAAAAACAAAAAAAATAATTCTTTACTTTTACGAATGTATACATGTTGTTATTGCATCCACAGTCATACTGTGGAGACAAAAGACTCTTTATAATTGAGACATCTGTTCCCAAAGCTCTTGCTATCAGACTTAAGAGGTTTGGAAAACAAATGGTATACTCATTTTATGAGCTAGCCGTTAGTGCTTGAGGCTTCGTGCTTGTCAATTTTGAAGCATTAACAAATTAAGAAAATATGGATATTTTTATCTGGCAAAAAATGAAGCTAGTTGACTTCTACTGAAGTATCTTCACTGAATGGAGTTACTGTTCTGTGGCAGAGATTCATTTCACACAGCACTGTGATGAGAATGCAGCTCCTCTGTGGAAAATAATATATTGACCCCTTGTGTGGAACCAAATTTTACAATCCAGAAAATCCACACATAGTATCTGTCATGTACTGCAGGTTTTCTTTTGTTTGCTGAATTAGCTAGAAGGACAATCTTAACTTTTAGTTAATTTAATGAAGTACAATAAAATTAGGTGCAACATTCTTGCTAGTATACTCAAACCTTTCATCCACACCAAAATATCCCTGAACACCCAGCTCACCTCCTTTCTTCCTCCAGCTGGTTCAGCAGTTCCACCTTTTCCCTGTCTGCAGCCTCCACCAGGGTACGCAGGTGATCCATCTTCGCCTCCATCTAGAGTTCATAAAGTCTATTTTGACTTACTGATCAATTTCACTACAACAACAGTTTAAAGTGTGGTGTCTCAAACTCAATTTATCTTGGTGCAACTATGAATTCTAACTACAAAACCTGAATAATAATATTATTATTATTTTTATTATTATTGCTCAGTAGTAGTATGAATACATTGCCATAGTTTAATAAATACCTTAATGTTCAATTAAATCAAGTAACCAACATTTAACAGCAAAAGCGAAGTGTTGCCAGAAGAATAGTTCTCAGTGGACTGATTTCATAATTCCATTTATTTCTTATTTCTAACAATGTTTCGCCCCATGTGCCATTAATAATTCCAGGAGGGCATTGGTGTAAATTTGCATAGTGGCAAGATTGTAATTTATATCAAACTATCACACTTGTTCAATGTGTAGCATTCATGCTGCATCAGGTTTTAGACAGAAAGGCTCCTCTTGCATGCAGCACTCCACTTTAGCTTTTAACAGCATTACCCTCAGTTTAAGCTGATTTTATACAGCTTATGCTGGGTAACCAGCAAATCTACCAGTCAGATGTCATTTATTTATTTATTTATCTTTTTTTATGATTTGCTGGCAAGATTTAAGGATAACTTGTAAATATGTGACAAGCCAATAGTTTGAGAGCCCTGGTTTAAAAAAAAACACACAAAAAAAAGCCCCCTGTAAATGTAAATACATAAGACCTGGAGAGGTGTGATTGGGAGGAATGGCCTCTCTGATCTGAACCCGAGTGGTGTTCAGTTTTTGGACTTCTGTGCAAACCACAGTTCGTCCATAACGAACACCATGTTTGAACACAAGGGTGTCCATAAGTGCACATGGCACCAGGACACCCTAGGCCGCAGTTCAATGATTGACTTTGTAGTCGTGTCAGCGGACTTGCGGCCATGTGTATTGGACACTCGGGTAAAGAGAGGAGCTGAGCTGTCAACTGATCACCACCTGGTGGTGAGTTGGATCAGGTGGTGGGGGAAGATGCCGGTCAGACCAGGCAAACCCAAACGTATAGTGAGGGTTTGCTGGGAACGTCTGGCAGAAGAACCTGTCAGATTGATCTTCAACTCACACCTCCGTCAGAACTTTGACCAGATATCGGGGGAGGTGGGGGACATTGACTCAGAATGGGCCATGTTCCGCTCCTCCATTGTTGAAGCGGCTGACTGTAGCTGTGGTCGCAAGGTAGTTGGTGCCTGTCGGGGCGATATTCCTCGAACCCGGTGGTGGACACCCCAGGTGAGAGATGCCGTCAAGCTGAAGAAGGAGTCCTACCGGACATGGTTGGCCTGTAGGACACCAGAGGCAGCTGGCAGGTATCGACAGGCCAAGCGATCTGCGGCTTCAGTCGTTGCCAAGACAAAAACCCGGGTGTGGGAAGAGTTCGGTGAGGCCTTGGAAAGTGACTTTAAGTTGGCTCCGAAAAGATTCTGGCAAACCGTCAGGCGACTCAGAAGGGGAAAGCAGTGTGCCACTAACACTGTATATAGTGAAGATGGTGTGCTGTTGACTTCGACTGAAGACGTCATTGGGCGGTGGAAGGAATACTTTGAGGACCTTCTCAATCCCACCAACACGTTCTCCAGTGAGGAGGCAGAGTCTGGGGACACGGGAATAGGCTTGTCCATTACTGAGGCCGAAGTCGCTAAGGTAGTTAAAAACCTCCTTGGCGGCAAGGCTCCAGGGGTGGATGAGATCCGTCCAGAGTTCCTCAAGGCTCTGGATGTTGTGGGGCTGTCTTGGCTGACACGCCTTTTCAACAATGCGTGGACATCGGGTGCCACTGGATTGGCAGACTGGGGTGGTGGTGCCTCTTTTCAAAAAGGGGGACCGGAGGGTGTGTTCCAACTATAGGGGAAATCACACTCCTCAGCCTCCCTGGCAAGGTCTATGCAGGGGTACTGGAGAAGAGAGTCCGGCTTATAGTCGAACCTCGGATCCAGGAGGAGCAGTGCGGGTTCCGCCCTGGTCGTGGAACACTGGACCAACTCTCTACCCTCTCCAGGATTCTGGAGGGTTCATGGGAGTTTGCCCAACCAGTCCACATGTGCTTTGTGGATTTGGAGAAGGCATTCAACTGTGTTCCCCGGGGTATTCTGTGGGAGGTGCTTCGGGAGTACGGGGTACATGGCTCTTTGCTACGAGCCATTCAGGCCCTAAACAAACAAAGCAGGAGTTTGGTTCGCATGGCCGGCAGTAAGTCAGACTTATTCCCAGTGAGAGTTGGACTCCGTCAGGGCTGCCCTTTGTCACTGATTCTATTCATAATTTTTAGGGATAGAATTTCTAGGCGCAGTCAGGGGATGGAGGGTGTCCGGTTTGGTGACATCAGAGTCACATCGCTGCTGTTTGCAGAAGATGTGGTCCTATTGGGACATCAGGCCGTGAACTTCAGCTTTCACTGGATCGGTTTGCAGCCGAGTGTGAAGCGGCCGGGATGAGGATCAGTACCTCCAAATCCAAGGCCATGGTTCTCACGCGGGAAAGGGTGGAGAGCCCTCTCTGGGTCGGGGATGAGCTCTTGCCTCAAGTGGAGGGGTTTAAGTATCTCGGGGTCTTGTTCACGAGTGATGGTACAAGGGAGCGGGAGATTGACAGACGGATTGGTGCTGGGTCAGCAGTGATGCGGGCTCTTTACCAGTCTGTTGTGGTAAAGAAAGAGCTGAGCCATAAGGCAAGGCTCTCGATTTACTGGTCGATCTACGTTCCCACCCTCACCTATGGTCATGAGCTTTGGGTAATGACCGAAAGAACGAGATCGCGAATACAAGCAGCCAAAATGAGTTTCCTCCGCAGGGTGGCTGGACTCTCCCTTAGAGATAGGGTGAGAAGTTCGGTCATCCGGGAGGGACTCAAAGTAGAGCCGCTGCTTCTCCCCGTCGACAGGAGCCAGTTGAGGTGGTTCGGGCATCTGGTTAGGATGCCTCCTGGAAGCCTCCCTTGGGAGGTGTCACAGGCAAGTCCACCGAGGAGGAGACCCCAGGGAAGACCCAGGACACGCTGGCATGACTATATCACCCAGCTGGCCTGGGAGCGCCTTGGAATCCCTCCCAGGGAGCTAGTGGAAGTGGCTGGGGAAAGGGAGGTCTGGGCCTCATTGCTCAGGATGCTGCCCCTGCGACCCAAACCCCGGAGAAGCGGAAGATGATGGATGGATGGATGGATATTATTTTTATTTATTTATTTTATTTATTTATGTATTATATATATATATATATATATATATATATATATATATATATATATATATATATATATATATATATATATATATATATATATATATACACACACACACACACACACACACATATAGTGTATATGCCCCCCCCACATACCTCGCCCACATGGCTGGTTGCCTTGGCAACCTCAGCCCGTTCCAGGTCCCGCTCAGCGAGGAGCTGCTCGATGTGCTGCTGCTTCTCCTTCAGTGCCTCCTGCAGTGCTGTGGTGCCGGAAATCTTACGGGCATACCGTGACGATGTTTCTGTTAACTACACAAGCACAAAACACAGACATCGTAATGTTTTTCCTACATTTTTGTAAACCACATTCGCATAAATTCAAACATTAAGTTAGAAACATTTATAGAAATTGCTAATTCAAAATTGTTCACAGTGGTAGTGATAGGAACCACAAATCTGAAGGGTTTTATGTGCCTAAAAGCTAAACACACAAAGTTAATAAATGGTCATGAAAACACTGCCTGATGCCAGTGACATTTTTTCCCCTACAGTTTTGAGATAAATGGCATATAATGGTGTTTCAAGGTAAAATAGTACCCAAAGAATGTTTTTTTTCTTTTTCAGACTTATCACTATTAACAACGTTACATATAAATATATCTGCTCAGTTCTGTGTATAAGGTATATGTTCCAGTAGGTGCTGTCTAGGTTGGTTGAGTTAATTAAGGTAAATGCAGAGTCAATGTGTCTATGACTCACCAGTCCTGTACGGCTGGGCTTGCCGCTTACAGACGAAGCCACGGAACTCATAGAGCTGATTGAGGAGGTGCTCGGACTGCGTTTCAAACCTGCTGGTGTAGCCACTACTTTTCGCACTGTGGTCTTTGCCTTTGCAGGAGTCGTAGAAGGGAAGCCAATGCGGGTCACTTTGTGTACAGGGGCAAAAAGACCATATTTGGGCTGGCACTGGAAGTACCTATAAACCAAGACACATTTTTTTTAAATTCAATAGGAGTTTGCACAATATGGAAGAAAATGTCATATTTATTAAAAATTAATAAAGTGAAAATAAGTACACATTCTAAAGAGAATGTTTCTGCGTGTTTTAATGAACAAGTACTGTCTTTCCCTGATTTTAACATAATGGGGTCAAAAAAGAAAACAAAAAAATTTGTTGTGGCACATTTTATTATTTTCCCTAATATGCTAAACTCCAAATAAACAGAATCTGTACACTAAAAATACAGAAAAATGGCACATTCAAGTTTGTTCTCTGAAGAGAAAGTAACTTATTTTTTGTTGACATTTACAAGTACAGTTGCAACTAGAGAATATAATTTATATTCAATTTATGTTCAATTAAATCACAAATATTTACATAATCTATAAAAATAAATATGCATGTTATTCGTAGTAGCAGTTGTAGAAGGAGTAGTATTATTACTGTCAAAATATATTGTTATTTTTATATTTTAATATAAAATTTTGCAATTATTTTACATTTTGGTAAAGGCTTTTACCAAAGTCAGTGAACGAGGAAGCAACCAAGGTCCTAAAAACGCACACTGAAGTCCTGGCAGAAATCTGACAATGTGGAAACCTTTGTTCACTGACAGCTTGAATGATTTGATCGCGCAACAGTGTACACTTACGTCACATGGTATCAGGCCGAATCCCTAATAAATACAACTGAAGGCCTGGTAGCTAGCTAGCAAGCAACAAGAAATTTATTTGCATTGCACCTGGAATTCAGAATGATTCTGTTGGCCCAAACTGTGTGAGTCTTGTAAGCTGTACCAAATTCTGATGTCTGATTAGCCTAGGAGGCAGAGCTGTGCAGCATGATATTTTAATTATCGTAATAATTAAAAGACAGCCAAGGAGCAGTCAGTGAAATTTTCTGGGGATCGTGATGAATACCTGGTTCCAGCAACTGCACCATCATTTTTTCCTAAGGGCTCATCCAGTTCAACTCCACACCACTCGCCTTTGGCAAAATCCGTTTCCCCTAAAAAACGCACTACACCAGCTTTGGTACCGCCAACCTGGGGGGGGAAGGGAGGGGGAGGGGAAAAAAAAAAAAAAAAAAAAAAGATAAGCATAAACACACTGAACACAGCTCTGAGTGAAAAATAATGTATGTACTATACATTAAGTGGGATAATCCATATCCACAGTGCATCATTTTACTTTAAACCATAATCTTTTGCAATCCATAAAATTGATGGAGTATGCTTGAACATAACATCAGCTGAATGCCGATTCTGACCTACATTCTGAAATCTACTTACTCTAACAAGGGAGCGTAGACAAGAACTGAATATTCAACACTGGTAGAAAAAAAATAGGAAAATTCTTATTTAATTTGAACCAATTAATTAACAGTATCTGATATCAAAAGTGCACAAAAATTAATATATTTATTGAAAAAGAATGAAAGAAAGAAATGCATGGGGAAATGTGTAATTTTAATATAGGGAGATTGTTCAAAATGTGACTGATTAAAGGAATAAAACTACCACCTAAATGTTCTTGCCATCTTTCAAATGAATTAAACACTCCATACAATACCCACTGTCTGCATTTTGATGAACTGAGCCCATAAATCAGGGGTGAAATAGTTAAAATTACACATTTGCAGAGAGTGTTTTCTGTGTGGACAACTTTTTAAATGCTCTGTGGCTGTGGAAAAAGGTTTGAAAAATTAAATTATTGTAGAGTACTCATGAGTGACATGAGATGAAAGACATTGGTAGATATAAAGATTATTTTAATACGGACATGTTTTAGACATTCTGTTTCACATCGTAATGTTCTGACAGTTTGGTACATTTTCAACTTTTGGTACCCCATCATTATTTATCATGATTATTGACGTATCTTGATGTATCTTTGTTTTCTATACAGGATTTATATTTTCTCACTGTGTGACGACTTGGTACTTTTCAAGCAAAGTATTTGTAATGATACATAATGAATTTACTTCCAATATCTTATTAATAAATCAAATGGAAGTGATTGGGCAAGTGAACTGGAAGGCTCTAATTCACCGCTTTTGTTTGGAGCAAATTAAACTCTGTTGTCGCTCATATGCGATATGCGGGGGGGGGGTCGTTGTGTGAGTGAAATATTTTCGAGCACTGGAGAATGAGAAGCGACTTCAGCCTCATAAAACAGTCGAAGTTGAGACATTTTACAAGAAACTGATCTAGTTTTGAGAAAAAGTTTTCTGGCAGAGATGGGAAGAAAGCAGCTATCACTGAAACTTAAAGCACAGCAAAGTAAGTCTGCATTTTCATTTATATTTTTTAGCCTATACTAGGTCTTTATCACACACTGAGACATAGTGGCCATTAAATGTTGTGGCTCCCATGGCAGTCTGATTTTTGCTGAAAGGACAAAATGGCTGTTCTTAACATTTGGGTTATGAATCCTGACCTAAACTAGCTTTCAATGCAGAGGGTGCTGGATTGCTCGCTCATCCAGTAATGTTTCTGTTATGTGCCACCACAGACTGTCTGGGCGCTGCACTTACCCACCTCCAAGTTCCGTCTTTTACGTTCCGTAAACATTACGTTATAAATTTAAATTTAGACAACAATGTGAACAATTTGACATTTGTAAATCGATTCAGAATCGTTCACGTCTGCATCACGATGCATCTAAGAATTGATTTTCTCCCGCACCCCTATTCTTAAGTTAGGCCCATCTATCAGTACTACATTCCACAGTGCAGACAAGAAAGTTTTTAAATATCTTGCAGCAATACAAAATTCAGCTGATGTGCACACCCATAGTTGTGCATTTATCACATATCCCAATACGACTGGAGGCCTTACCCAATCAAAACTCATAATCAGAACTACATCTTTAAGACTTATATTTTGATAGCCAATGCTCTTGATTTTATGCTTTAACAATCAATCATCAATTAATGTCTGCAGTCATCAGTCAAAAGAACTTGCCAACACCTAATGGGATTATCAGATAAGGGCACTAGAAACTGAAAAATGCCTAGATGTTCAAAAGAACAGCAACTATACTTTATATGAATGAATACTTTGGCCTTTCTGGACCAGTTTTGTTTCAACATTCTCACCAGCACACGATCGCCCATCTTTAGCTCTCGTTCGCCTTTCTTCACTGAGCCAGTCTCTGACAGGTTGGACACTGACTCACTGTTTGAGCGAGTGAGGTTTGAAGTTGACGTGTCAGGTTTTGTAGGCGTGGCTGCTGTTTTGGTGGTAGTGGTGGTTGATGGAGCAGGCGCTGACACTGTGGTGGTTGATGCAGCAGGTGTTGGCGCCGAGGTGGTTGATGGAGCAGGCGTTGGCGCTGAGGTGGTTGATGGAGCAGGCGTTGGCGCCGAGGTGGAAGGGGTTGGTGAAGTAGGTGCTGTCATCGTCCCATTGGCCTCTCCCTCAGTACGAGAAAGCTTAGAGGGCCGTGTGAAGATACCCCTCAATGGCTCTGACTGAAAGTATCGCACTCCTGCCACAGAGCCATCGTTCTTTCCAATAGGCTCATCCAGGACGATGCCAGCCCACTGTCCTGGAGCAAATTGCGTCTCTCCTAGAAACTGAATAAAGCCTGGTTTGTTGCCATTGACCCACACACGGTCTCCAACCTTGAACTCTTCAGATGCATCCTTCTCATCATTTGTAGCTTTGTCTCGTGGAACTGCTTTGGGACCACCTATATTTAAAAAATAAAACAAAACACACATACATCTTAACATTTTCACTGCCCATGGCAATCTAGATGTTATCTGCTGTGCTAATTCAGCTACATCAAATTAAGCTAATATGTTAATACCTCAATTTAAATCTGTTTGTATTCATATTTTTAAACAAAATGATTTTTGTAGTTGCAGTCCAGAATAATCTGTCAACAAGTAACGATGGGCAATGAAGACAAATCATTGCACCAAGGCATTAAGTAAATTATAGGTACTGAAAAGTTGAGGGTACTTACTTGGAGACGTTTTGGTGGTCCCAGACCCAGCCCCAGCCCCAGCAGGTCTGCTAATCTTGCTTGGGGCTTTAAGCCCACTGGGCTTGGCTGTGCTCATGGTTCCTCTGTTTATTCCTTGTCAGATGGCTTTGCTTTACCACAAAACATTGACCCAGTTTCACAAAGATCAGCACTGCTTTTACTGTTTTAAAAGGACCACAATAATAAACAAAAAAGTGAAAAGGGTGAGAAAAGCAGTGCTGCTCATAGAACGACTCTGTAAAAAGAAGAAAAAGAAAAAAAAAATTTGCAAGC
The DNA here is from genome assembly GCF_015220715.1 of Pygocentrus nattereri. Taxonomy (NCBI): domain Eukaryota; kingdom Metazoa; phylum Chordata; class Actinopteri; order Characiformes; family Serrasalmidae; genus Pygocentrus; species Pygocentrus nattereri. Next base: position 24,876,976 of record NC_051230.1, on the reverse strand, counting down.
TGACACACCACACACACACACAGACTACTATAACAATTGAGAAGAAATGATGAATGTGTGAAGTTACACAGTTCATGCAGCATAAACATTTTTTAATCTTCTCTCTAGGCCAAACAGCAAACATTGAATAACAGATTTAAAGAGGAATTCTTGCATGATTCAACTGCTGAGTTATAAATAAATGATTTTATGCAAAATGGTGCATTGTAAAAATATGGGAACACAAACTTCTTGATGGTGACAAGAACCACAGGTCACAATGTCTACAAAATATTCTATTTGTAGCTCATGCAGCAGAAGCATAAACTGACAATTTTTTTTTTTAATCTTCCCTAGGCCGAGCAGCAAACATTGGAAAAAAGGAAAAAAAAAAATTTTTTATATATATATATATATATATATATATATATATATATATATATATATATATATATATATATATATATATATGGGCCAAACAATCATAAAACAATGTCTTAAGCATGAAGCAATGTATTCATTACCTTTTTAATATAAAATACTAAAAAAAGTTTGAGGGAGCTTTATTCATCTCACTGGCTGGGAAAATCATGTCGCTCAACTATTCACACATTGCAGTGTCACAGATAAGCAGCAATTTGTCACTAAGCTGAGCTAGATGTTGCAGATCTACACACTATCTGTGACTGGAAAATCAGGGCTAAAATGATGTAGCGCACACTCGACTTTAAACGCATTAAATGCTTTGTATGACTGGTTCCTATTACCACAATGTTCTCTAGAACTGTACATTTGACATCAAAACATCCCAAATGACTTTGTTTATATCTTAACAACTGAATTGGCAGAAATGTTGATAAGTCAGTAAAATTAACATCCAAGATTTTCAATTAATTCAAGTGAATATCCATTTAGGAGATTTTAATATCAGTTCTGGTCATCAGCATCAGACACTTGATGAGCGGAGTAGTAACCAGTCACTTCTTAAATTTAATACAACACAAGGAACGGTGTCAAAATAACAGCCTTACAAACTACTTATTACCTTTTAAGTTTTTTGCTGATTTTGGGATCTGATGTCAACAAAGCTTCAGAACAGTCATCCAAGAATTTCCTACCAGCACAGATAGCAGTCTGTGTAGAACATTCCTAAACTTCTATTCATTCATCTTTGCTGTGATTTTTTTTTTTAAATAGCCTCTTAAAACATAAAAACCATGCTCATGAACAAAGCTGCAACAGCTTTCTCTTCAAGCCTAAAGTTAAAACTGTCCAATGGGAAATGTCCCTCATCAAGGTCACATCCCTGTTTCAAAAGACCTCATTCAAAAAAAAAAAAAAAAAAAAAAAAAAAAAAAAAAAAAAAAAAAAAACCCACCTCAGCCAAGCAACAAACCATTCATTGAACTAAGCGTGTTAAAGCTGGACAAACATGAAACTCTACAGGACTGGAGTGTGACATCCTTTTTACAGCCTGTCTGAGAGACATGCAACACTGCAAATAGCTCAGGCAGTCTGTGGTGTTGTAAACATGTTTAACAATAACAGTGTATTAAAAAGCTACATGAGAATTATTTTCAGTTATTTTCAGACAAACAACAAGTACATAGCAAGGGAATGTAGCTGCAAGTCATTAGGGGATTTATATGCAATCCTGAGGTGACTTCAGAATCAGAAAGCAGCTTAATTCAAGACTAATACAAACATAGTTAACATATCCCATTAGCACAGAGTATGCAGTTACCCATCCAAATACTTGAATTCAGGTGATCTAATCACTTCCTTGGCCACAGGTGTATAACAACCTAGGCATGCAGAGAGCTTCTACAAACATTTATGAAAGAATAGATCGCTCTCAGGAGCTCTGCGAAATCCAGTATGGTACTGTGAGAGGATGTCACCTGTGCAACAAGTCCAGTCGTGAAATTTCCTTAAAGTGGAAGCGATTGGGAACGACAGCAGCTCAGCCACGAAGTGGTAGGCCACGTAAAATGACAGCGCAGGGCCAGCAGATGCTGAGGCACATAGTGCACAGAGGTCGCCAATGTTCTGCAGAGACAATCACTACAGAACTCCAAACTTCATGTGGCCTTCAGATTAGCTCAAGAACAGTGTAGAGCGCTTCATAGAATGGGTTTCCAAGGCCGAGCAGCTGCATCCTTACATCACTAAGTGCAATGGAAAGCGTGGAATGCAGTGGTGTAAAGTGCCACCACTGGACTCTAGAGCAGTGGAGACGTGTTCTCTGGAGTGACTAATCACACTTCTCTGTCTGGCAATCCGAAGGACAAGTCTGGGTTTGGCGGTTGCCAGGAGAACGGTACTTTTCTAAATGCATTTCTGCCAAGTGTAAAGTTTGGTGGAGGGGATGTTATGGTGTGGTGCTGATTGTCAGGAGTTGAGCTCAGCCCCTTAGTTCCAGTGAAAGGAACTCCTAATGCTTCAGCAGACCAAGAGATTTCAGACAATTTCATGCTTCCAATTTTGTGGGAACAGTTTGGGAATGGCCCCTTCCTGCTCCGACATGACTGTGCACCAGTGCACAAAGCAAGGTCCATAAAGACATGGATGAGCAAGTTTGGTGTGGAAAAAATTGACTGGCCTGCACAGAGTCCCGACTTCAACCTGATAGAATTAGATGAATTAAAGTGGAGACTTCTTGTCCAACATCAGTGTCTGATCTCACAAATGCGCTTCTGGAAGAATGGTCAAAAATTCCCATAAATACACTGCTAAACCTCGTGGAAAGCCTTCCCAGAAGAGCTGAAGCTGTTATACCTGCAAAGGGTGGGCCGACATCACATGTTTTCTACTGTGAAGCATAAAAAAAAGGCAGTGCCATGGACACATCACTGCAGAAAAGCTTACAAAGACGTTGGGCGATTTCCTGCTGACATGTGTTAACCAAATATATTGTGTTTGTGAAATGAGTACTAACACAATGGCCTTTTTTAAGAACCCAAGACCAACAGTTTTCAGTTTGCTCAAAGACTACTCTGATGCTCCTTATATTTTGTTTCATCTTAGCAACTGATACAGAAACATGGGCCAGTACAGATATCAGACATTTTTCAATGTACTATGCAAAAATCTAAACACCATCAGTCAAATGATATGTACTGGTCATGTTCTAAGTGAAAATCAGTTAGCACATTCTCTACATCTACATCCTTTAAGCATCCGCAAAAAGGGTGTAAGGGAGTATAAATGATATCTATATACAAATGTAGAAGGACATAATAAAGGGTACTTGAATTACATGAGTGTGTGGGTTATTATATTGCATGTATAGACTGAGCTGGAAACAAAGTAGACCACTGACTGATCACACACAATTGCCACAGGATCTTCAGCATTCCTCCTCCTTTGGTGTTACACAAAGCAAAATGGACACAAGTATTCAACGAGGGTACAGATGGATGGTTCTGGGCTCAGATTAGTAGCTTTACAGCACTGTCTGAATGGAGGAAAAAAAAATATTAAAACTCCTAATGGACAGGCTTGAATTTTGGCCTCAATTGTACATCTAGGCCTTCTGCCCAGTGACAACTGGGACAGGTTACAGCACGCTCCTGCGACCCAGCAGGATAAGTGGTTTAGATGGGGTGTGTGTGTGGGTGTGTGTGTGTCCTCTAGATTTTATTACATCACCATAAGGCCAAGTCAAACAGTACTAATTCCTACTGAAAGAGCTCAGGATTCAGCAAAGCATAAAAGGTAATTTGAGCTGAATTAATTCTGGCATTAACTTACAGAAATTCACATTCAGACTGGACTGTTTTTCCTATTACAGTACCCAGGTACACTTAATCCAGTTGTAATACGACAGATTCCAGCAGTCATCCCAGCTCACTGCTACAGTGCCATTAGCAAACTTTGAAACACAGATACATTTTCTTTCTTCCAAATTTGTTCAAAATAATGAGAATATCAAATAATAATAATAATAATAATAATAATAATAATAATAATAATTATTATTATTATTATTATTATTATTATTATTTCAATTTATATAGCACCTTTCATAAACCCAACGACGCGTTACATCAAAAAAAAAATGTAATACTACAGAGAGAAAAAAAAAAGAAGGTTTAACAGATATTTGAAGGAAGACAGAGAAGAGCAATTACGAAGAGTGGAAGGTAGAGAATTCCAGAGTTTGGGGGCAGCAACACTGAAAGATCTGCCACCCATAGTAGAAAGTCTAGTTGAGGGAACTGTGAGGAATCCAGGATTAGAAGATCGGAGGGGACGAGAGTGGCAGTATAAAGAAATGAGATCAGAAATATGTCAGAGTCAGACCATGTTAAGACTTGAAGGTAAGAAGAAGGATTTTGTACTTGATCCTACAACTAATATGAAGCCAATGCAAATGTCGAAGAACTGGAGTGATATGAGCTGTGCGCTTGGTGGAGGCAAGAACCCTGGCTGCTGAGTTTTGGATGTTAAGTTAAGATTAAGGTGACCCTTATTAGTCCCACAACATGGAAATTTCACCTCCGCATTTAACCCATCCGTGAAGTGAAACACCACATACACTCTAGTGAGCATGCACACACTAGGGGGCAGTGAGCACACATCCCCGGAGTGGAGGGCAGCCCAATCCGCAGCGCCCGGGGAGCAGTTGGGGGTTAGGTGCCTTGCTCAAGGAGGCAGTGAGCTCAAGTGTTACGCAGATGGTAAAATGCAGTTTTAGTTATGAGCTTAATGTGAGACTTGCAAGTAAGAGATGAATCAAAAAGACAGTCAAGGTTCTTAACAAATTGGGCTGGCTTAATATCGACACCATCAATGTTAACTGAAAAATTCAATACCTGGGAAAGTGAGGTTTTAGATCCAACTAACAGAACCTTGGTTTTATCAGCGTTACGTTTCAGATAGTTTGCAACCAATCGTTCAAATCTCTGACACAAGACCTGAAAGCCTGGGCGGAGGCACAGATGGAGGTAGTGCTGACGTAAATTTGAATATCAGTAGCGTAGCAGTGAAAGTTAAAACCATGGTTGCAAATGATCTGACCGAGAAGGGAGATGCAAATGATAAACAGGAGAGGGCCAAGGACAAATGCTTGGGGTACACCACGATCAATACCAGATTTGTGGGAGCCCATAGAAATGTACTGATGAATACATTTAATACACTGAAGGGCAAGGCCAGTAATGCCAACAGATGACAGTCTAGATCTAAGAATATTATGGTTAACGGTGTCGAAAGCTGCTAAGAAATCCAGCATCTGTAGACAGCAGCAAGTCATTTACAACTTTAACAAGGGCAGACTCAGTATGGTCTAGGGTGTGAAAACCAGACTGAAACGGCTCATAGAGGTTACTGGAGGATAGAAAGTCATGCAGCTGAGAGGCTACAACTCTTCCCATAACTTTAGCTAAGTAAGGGAAATTGGAGATAGGTCTGTAGCTGGCTAGTGAGGATGGGTCCAACCCAGGTTTCTTTAGGATTTGAGAGACAGCAGCTATTTTGAGAGATGGAGGAACAGTGCCTAATGAAAAGCATAGATTAATCATATGAGCTATGAGTGGTGCAATAACAGAGGAAGCAGACTTAAGAGTAGCTGTAGGAGCAGGACGTAGTTGAGATGTACAAGTAGAGGATTTGGAAATAATCTCAAACACGGTGGAAAGGTTTACAGGGGAGAAAACAGAGAGACAATTATCAGGTGAGAGTGAAACAGAGGCCTGAGAAAAAGAAATGGGGGTAGCTACAGAGAAATGCAGATAGATCTTATTCATTTTATTCAGAAAAAAAAAACAAAAATACTTGACACTGGAAAGAGGAGTTCAAGGTGGGTGGTGAAGGGGGCTGAAGAAGTTTGTTTATAGTATGAATGAGTTTTAGGCCTGTGACTGCCAGAGTTTATAAGATCAGAATAGAAAGAGGAGTGGGCAAGTGTTTAATACAGCTTTATAGATGGAAACCTGCTCAGTAAAAAGTGAGAAATGAAGGGAAAGACCAGTTTTCTTGTACAGACGCTCTAAACGCCTAACTTTAACTTTCATGATTCTAAGTTCTGGAATGTACCATGGTGAAGTACAAACAGCAGGAACACGTCTAGTCTTAAGAGGAGCAAGAGTATTGAGTATTTCAGAGATAGTTTCATTGTAGCATGTGAAATTCTTCAGGAGAGGACAGCTGAGTAAGATCAGAAAGAGAAGAGGTTTGGAGAAGGTGTTCGTGGGAAAAGAGGTAATGTTATGAAAAGAAATAGTAGATTTCTTGTAGGATTTAGGGGGCCTAAACCAAGACCACACTCAATGAGCTTGTGGTCAGAGAAACCAACAATGGAACCAGAAACTGAAACATCATTTAAACCATGGGTACAGAGCAGGTCAAGTGTGTGACCATGAATGTTTTGGGAAATCAACAAGCTGAATCAGTCCAAAACATTCAAAAATACTGCAGAGTTCGGTGGAGAGTGTACAGCTGGTGTCGACATGAATATTAAAGTCACCAAGCAACATAATAGTAGGTGACATAGATGAGGCTAAAATGAGTAATTCATTCAGCTCAGGTAGAAAGTTATTAGCAGGAGATTTAGGAGGGCGATATGTTAACAACAGCAGTGGCCATGTTTCAGTAAGGAGGAGCATGTCCAGGCTTTTCTCAGTGATCAGTCAAATATCAAACTGCAAATTCAGCATCATTACTTGACAGAATGGTGAGCTGTGGGTACTGTTACACCTCAACAAATTGAGCATACCTATCATTACAGCAGAGCAGTAAAACACAGAGGTTACCTGAAGAAAAAAAAAACTTCAATAATACTACCTACAAATTCCTTCAACAGTGAGTTCACTTTCTTGCCAAAAAAAGCAAACCTTATTAATGAAAGTGCTGTATCCTTTGACAGAATTACTTGAATCAGCTATAGAAAGTGAAAGCAGGGTCTATCCATTTCACTCTGGAATCTCTGACCAACACAGTGTTTTGTATTTTCCCCTAGTTCAACTAAAATGATTATCAAGCCTCAGGTCAAATTAGTTTCGGAGAAAGACATCCTTACCTTAGATGTGAACAGGGTTTCAGTTGCAGCTTTGGAGCATAAGATGCTATTAATGTGTATTTGGCCTGTTCTAACAGTCCAAAGTCATCTAAAGCTAATTAAGAAGAGCCCTCATGTTTTGTAGAGACTGAATTTACTTCTTCACTGTTTAGGGTAACAGACAACCCGACAACCCAAAGGCTGGAGAGAAGAGAAGGAACAGGGAGAGATGCAGTTTCTGGACATACTGCTTCTGCCTTACATTCCTGTTTTCCTTCTTTTGACCTAGTTAATAGCCAACAATCAGAAAATCCAAACCAAAGCTTTACAAAATTATCTTGCCTAAAACTAGCCTTTAAAATGTTACTCGTCATGTTTTGAAGTATTCTGCAGCACCAGTAAGCTCTCAACACCAAAACAAGATCATTTAAGTATGGAAACTCCTTGCACTTAGCCATGTTTAATAGCTGGGGTCCCTTGAGACTCCAAACACGTGTACAGTTCGCTGTAGAGGACTTCTGAACGATGTCATCAAGCTGTGTTTATTAGCAGCAGTCCTCATAAAATGAGGAAGTAATGAAGTATGGTTTTTTTTAATCCTTTAAAGAGGGTCCGCTCTACACGAGGACCTTAGGGCAGGAGATCGGCACATTTTGATTATTTCTCTGCTCTAACATTACAACAAAGTTGACAATTAAATGATGAGCTGAATCACGTAAGCTTGAGCGGGAAAGTCATCAAACTGCGCAGGAATCCAGCCCTCAAGGTCCAGCAGTTCCCCACCCCAGGCTCTAAAACAACGCGAGGCATACGAAACACATAACTCCCTGAAGTAAAGACAGGAGTTTGGTTAAGTATCTAATTACTGCAGTTAGTGCTAAAACTTGTTCTGATACCGAATAATAGTTAGCTAGTTGACTTAGTACGTCAAAAAGCAGGATTCGCTGATGAGTATAAGCTTTTTATCAGTATGTTGCATTATGGCAAAGCGACTCTTACACCTTTACACACCACCTCGCAGAGGTTTGACCCGCTTTTAAGCAACAAATGCCTTTCTGGTTACGGAGAGCGCCGAAGTTCAACAGCCAGTCTAAATAAAGCGTGTTGACATTCCACAGGTCTGAGAACCTCCACTTTCCCGCAATGTCATCTCCAACCGGCTAACCTGCTAGCTAGCGGTTGCTGGCTACGTATGCTACAGGGACGACTGGCTAAAATAAGGCTAAAACCGCAGTCCAAGCATACAAACAACACAATTTCGCTCTCGAACTACAGACACAGGACTAAACGCCCAACCATAGTTATTGGTAAAAGCTACAGAGCGACCTGTGAGAGGACAGAGCGGTCTCAATACAGCTAACGTGTCCAGCTAGGCGGTAAGCTAGCGTTAAAATTTACGTACTCGAGCTGCTAGCTAGCGTTAACCTACCGGTTCCCTTTTATCTAAGCGCCTAGAAAACAGTCTGTCCCTCAGTATATCTCTTGTATATTGCCAGGTCTGTCTGTATCGGATAATGAGGGCATGTGTTTACCTGCAGTGTACAGAGCACAGCAGTAGCCCGGAGCCCAGGAACAGAACTAATCCCCCTGACTTCGTGTACTTGTGAGGATTTAAGAGGAGTTCAGTCGTGACGTAGTCCACAGAGCTTCCTGAAGCTACATTGACGCTGCTTATGTATGTAAATGTAAACCGTACACTTATAAACTAAATATGTATCGATAATTTGAGAGTTATACGAATTCAGTAGTGGATTGTGAGATAAACATTTATTTTTACAGTAAAAATAACATGCACATATTAATACACATGCAAACCTCAATTCAAAAAAATTTGGCACAGAATGTGAAATGCTAATAAAAACAGAAAACAGGGATTTGGTAAACTTAGTGTGGCTTGTATAAATTTGAAGCAGTACAAAAACTCTTTTCTTTTCCACAATTTTGCAACATGTTTACTTCTGTATTACATCACTTTCCCTTGTAACAACAGTTACATATTGTATGAGGACTTAAGACAATTGACCCAGTGATGAAAGCAATTTTTTTGCCGTTCTTCCAGTATATTCACTTCTGAAAAATGAATAATATTTGTTTTGGCCATTCTTCTATTACATGCTTACATGCATCAGTTGCGCAACTGTAGTGGGGCCTTCATTACAATATTTCAAGCTTGTTAATGCAACACACATTTTTAATGGGAGAGAGGTATGGACTGTTTTCTAGGCACTTTGATTACACAGCCCATGCCTTTGTAACATGCACAGAATGCGACTTATGTATATCCCTAAAAAAAGTGTCTAAAAGACAACATGTTTCTCCAAAATTTGTATATATCTTTGACAGACCCTGGCTTTTGAGCTTAACATGGGTTACTCTCTGGATGGTCTTCTTCTTTGAGCCTGGGGAACACTTCCACTGTGCGTTAGTCCATTTCAGATGAGATTGAGCCTAGAGAAATTGTCAGGGTTTCTGGACATACTGCTTCTGCTGTACATATCTGAACAGCGTTTATTGACAACAGTTTGTCACAGTATTCACTTTTTTTTTAATGCAGTGCCATCTGAGAGACACAAATGTCACTGAGCGGTCTTTGTGAGTGAATAATGAACACCTCCTGGAATCTCAATCCAAAATCAAGATCAACTGGTCCTGCTCAGTATTTTTCATGTATTACAGGGCACTGTACTATGTAAGTAGCAAATTATATTCTTTGTAAACCTTTAATGATAATTTGAAGTAAACTCAGGGGAGCTTCTTACCAGGGGTGCTTTTGGGGGCTGTAGCCTGTTTTTTTTTACTATCCCTGAATCTTCTCCTGCTCCTTAAAAGCGAGAGATGAGAGTGCAAGGGATTAAATGCATGAGTCTGAATTTTGATGAAACATCAAAACAATTTTACATTGAATTAAGCCCCAGATCTTTACGTACCCAGCTGACATCTCTGCTTCTTACCACAGGCTCCCATTTGAGACATATTGCCCCAAATGTATGTAGGTTTATGCATCATCATCCTGTTCGTGACAAACTTTACATACATATGATTTAGCTTCACAGTAAATAGACATTGTTCTTAAGTGGGAGATTTCCCCCTATTATGCTTTGAATGCAGTTGAGTCTACAAAACCCATCTTGTACATTTTGTTCCTGGTTAAGTGTTCTGATCATTTTCAACTGAAATGTTTGTATATTCATAATTTTATTCATTGAAAATTAGTGCTTTGTGTCCAGAAGTTGTTATTGTGAGAAAAGTTCCCATTTGGGATCCCAGTTGGACTGACGTGATTGTGTTGTCCTGAGTGAGCAGTTTCTATCAATTGGAGACCAATTTGTCAATTGGAGAGAAATGTATCTACTTGTTGAATTTCTTCTACTAATAAGCAGATTGTTGTGTTTTATGTTGAGTTTGGAGCTGAAGATGGATTTGATCTGGAGATGTTGGAGGTTTCTGTTAAAACTGTGCTTCTTCTGCGATTTCTGATCTGTTAGAAATCCTTTATTTGTGAATATGTGCTGTAGAATGTGTTCTTCCTGTCTGTTTGCAGGTGTTGAAAATGGCAGGTGTTTTTTGCAGTGGGTGGTCCAGGTTCCGTTAGGTGGGTGTATTTACTTGTGAGATGTTGATTTTAACTCAATCTGCTGTCTGTATTTTTCCATATTCTTCCTCCCTGAATCAATCTGCTTTCATTACCACCTTTCAGTCTGTCCTCTGATTCAGTTTCACACTTTCACCTTCCTTTCTGCTGTTTTTCACATTCTTTTCTCTCCTCTGTGCTTTTTCTCTCACTTTTCTACTTTAGGTGTTGTTTTGCTAAAAGTGATATGATGTGAGGATTTTTAATTAATTATCTCTAAATGCAACATGATTTCACACAATAGCTTATGGGTGTAAAAGAATGATGTACACTTGTGTCAGTGCCTGCAGGCTTCTCTACAACACATCAATAAGGCTAGCAGCCTGTGTACATATATAATTACACTTGTTATGACATATTCTGGCTTAAATGCACTGATAATGTTTACATGCCATATCAATCATGAGTATGATAAATAATCATAATAAACTACAGTGGCTTTAAAAGGTGTCTTTTTACCAGATATGTTCAGCAAATTGGTGCAAAAATTAAGACCCCCCTTTTTGAAATACATATATCATTTTTACTTATACAACGGATAGTTCCAACCTTACAATCTGGCTAAGAAGCATTCTAACTGTGCTGATATTTGTGATAACAGCACAGCTCTTTCACACCAAAACTGCATCACTCTGCTCTGCCAAGTAACAAGTGACGCAATGCTGGGAAACAACAAGCTTTATACACACAAACCTTAGTTTTGTATTTGTGCCAATACAAAACGAGATATTGAATTAAATTGCTGATTTGACCTGCAGCCTGTTTGGCCAGACTCTGAAGCAGGCTGTGACTGCAGATGCACATCAGATTCTGCATTTGTCATTGCCATGAAAACTGTTGACTGCAGTGACGGCAGAACAACTGAACACACCCGAAATGGCTAGAAAGAGCACAATTCGGACTCTCAGCTGACAGTGAGGTGAGGAAACATGGGTTTGTGCAATTAGGAGGGACAAAATAAACTGCCATATAGAGAAATATCTTTGTGTTGGCATTTCAGTGCTGTTGACAACTCTTACACTGAAAGTTGTTTGTGCTTTAAAGTTGATGCTGTTCAGAGTCGCTTTCAGTGGAAAAATTCTCATGTTTCCCCTCAAAAACTGTTGGCAAGTGCTCTGCAGGGAGCTGGTGGTTCTGGAAATTGTCAGCAGCAAACAGTGACATTAGTTTGTCTCTATTAACATTACCACTCTCACCAACTCATCCACAACTTTCCCCCTTAGCAAACTTGCAAGCCTCTAAAAATACTAAAAAAAATGAAATCCCTTATACCTTCATGATTTCCTTGCCTGCGGTCCCTAAAGTGTATGTCTGCTTCAGACTTATAATCCTCTGCTACAAAGGATCTAATGAAAACAGCCTTGTGCACACAGCTAAAAACCCCTCACATTCCCATATGAAGGGAAGAAGGTCTGGTTCCTCCCCAGCTCCATATTTGCACACTGCCCAGACCTTCAGCAACACAGCTGGTTTAGCTTAAACCAGTGTGCATTAGGTTGGTAAGAAGACAAAAGTACAATATCAGGAGAGAAGTGGAAATGGAATGAGTGACAGTAAGTGGGTCATCTGATTTAATTTGTAAACATGTAAATATTTAGAAAGAATTTTTGTTGATTTAATAATTGCCAGTAATTCCCTGTGCAGATAAGTTTACCTTAAATCAGTAGCACCTTAATCATGAGTCCTTAAAGACCTTGAAGGATTTTTGTTTTTAAATTATGCCAAACCTATGTGATTATGTTTTACAGCCAGTTCAGCACAGGTAGAATAGAATAGAATAGAATAGAATAGAATTCAACTTTATTGTCATTGCTTATGTCACAGGTACAAAGCAACGAAATGCAGTTTGCATCCATCCAGAAGTGCTTAGCAGCAATATAAATATATATCTTACAATGTACAGTAAGTATAGTATATACAGGTTAAAAAAATATGAGGGGATATGAACATGAAGGGGGTTATACAGGTTATAAACAAGAATGTACAGGTTATAAATATGAGGGGTATAAGTACTATGAACAGGTTATAAATATGAGGGGGTATAAAGTACTATGAACAGGTTATAAAAATGAAGGGGTATAAAGTACTATGAACAGGTTATAAATATGAAGGGGGATAAGTATGTACTTATGAACAGGTAGAGTATTTACACAGTATATACAATAATGGGCAGTATATACAGCAGATGTAAGTGCCGGTAAGTGGTGTTGAGTGGTGTGTAAGTCTGTGTGTACAGTCCATTGCTATTTAGATGTCAGGAGGCAGAGTTCAGGAGTGTGACAGCTGTTGGGAAGAAGCTATTCCGGTACCTGGTGGTCTTAGTCCGGAGGCTCCTGTAGCGCCTACCAGAGGGCAGGGGGGTGAAGAGTCTGTGTGCTGGGTGACTGGGATCTTTGGTGATTTTCCCAGCCCTCTTCAGACACCGCTTCCTGTAGATGTCCTCTATGGCAGGAAGTGGTGCACCGATGATGCGCTGGGCAGCTTTCACCACCCTTTGCAGCGCCTTCCGGTCTGAGGCAGAGCAGCACCTGTATCATACTGTGATGCAGTTGGTCAGGATGCTCTCAATGGTGCAGCGATAGAAGTTCACCAGGATGTCTGAGGACAGGTGATTCATCCTCAGCCTCCTCAGAAAGAAGAGGCGCTGGTGAGCCTTCTTTACCAGCTTGGAGCAGCTGGTCGTCCAGGTGAGATCCTTGGAGATGTGGACACCAAGGAACTTGAAGCTGTTCACACGCTCCACTGCCGTCCCCTTGATGTGGATGGGTGGATGTGGGTCAGCATTCCTTCTGAAGTCCACAATGAGCTCCTTAGTTTTCTCAGCGTTGAGCAGAAGGTTGTTAGTGTCGCACCACTCAGCCAGACGATCCACCTCCTCCCTATAGGCTGTCTCATCGTTGTTTTTGATGAGGCCAAGCACCGTGATGTCATCTGCAAACTTAATGATGGTATTGGAACCATCGACAGGCTTGCACTCATGGGTGAAGAGGGAGTAGAGGAAGGGACTCATCACACAGCCTTGTGGTACACCGGCGTTTATGGTGATGGTGGATGAGCAGTGGTTGTCCCACCGGACATGTTGGGGTCGGTTGGTCAGGAAGTGCAGTAACCAGTTGCACATGAGGGAACTAATACCCAAGTCTGTGAGTTTTGTGATGAGTTTTGAGGGGATGACTGTGTTGAATGCTGAACTGAAGTCTACGAACAGCATCCTGATGGAGGTATTTTTATTGTCCAGGTGTTAGAGGACAGAGTGCAGTGCTATGGAGACTGCATCTTCTGTGCTCCTGTTCTGGCGGTATGCAAATTGGTGGGCGTCCAGGGAGGGGGGGAGACAGGATTTGAGCTGTGCTAGGACCAGCCGCTCAAAGCACTTTGTGATGATGGGGGTGAGGGCTACCGGGCGGTAGTCATTCAGTCGTGATGGTTTGGAATTTTTGGGTATCGGGACGATGGAGGTGGTTTTGAAGCAGCTTGGTACCACAGCACGGGCCAAGGACAGGTTGAATATGTCCGTCAGCACTCCTGCCAGCTCACCAGAACATGAAGAAATTTTTTCTTAAAACCCACTTACACAGTGTTCACAAAATGTATGACATTCACCAATGATTTTTTCTTTTATTTGGGATTTGTTATAGGGTAAAAACTGAATCTACATACACTCACAAGCACAATGGTGTGGACAGACTTTTTTTAAATGAACCCTTCTAATAACACATTTAAGAAAAAACTTAGGAAGATATTAGTCAATGAGGCCCAAAGTTCATAAATTAAGATTATAATCCATTTTAAAAATAAATGAACAGAAGCTGTAAGAATCATAGTAGGCCAAAATAAACAGTCCAAAAATGTCAGTACCATTTATTCAGAAAACTACCAGACAAAAACAGGTCAAAGAAAGCTGAACTTGTCCTTAGCTTGTCCTCTACCTTTCAAATATGCATGAAAATAATGCTATAACCATACTATACCATGCTATAACAACACTTTTAACATATTACAACACAAGAATTTGCTTTACTAATCTATGTACTAACTGTCTGCTGATGTTATCGTTTTAGTGGCACACCAGGCTAGTTGGCAAGGCTTTAGAGTCACCAGTTCTTGTGAAGATAAACAATGATCATATGAAGTGGAGAGATAGGAGCCATTCTCATTTAGATGAAGAATTCATGTCTTACAAGGAAAAAACATAAAAATAATCACACAGATTAATACCGCAAACTACAAAAGAATACATCAATCATGAAGGAAATGAGTGAATCATAATACAAGATGAAAGGTCCTTTAAAGCATACAGAAAACATCTCAGTTTTAAAATGGAAGATAAAGTGGCACCATCAATGAACATTAACATTTTGCAACAAGCATTAACTAGTTATCACGTAGGAATCAAAAAAGCAAAAAGGGCTTCAAGAAGCCAACCACAGTGTTGAATGTTTGTCAAAACATCCATCATTGCAACAGAAACACTATACTAGTTAAGATATGCTACATTAGAAAGTGAACAACCACATATTGAATGTAAAGTTTCTGTATGTAAAGATTATTTTCACCTTATATTATAAATGAAATTCACTCTGAAAACTGGGTTAGAGGGGAATATGAATTACAACACTTTGCACTGGATGTGTGGGCTGTAGGTTTGATTTGGTGTTTAGCACAGGAACTTATGTAATTTTATGCACATGCTATAAAACTAGCATAACAATAATAAGTGGTTTTCCCCTCAAAAAAAAAAAAGTTATCTGGATTTTTAAAATTTGCGCTGGAAGCACTGTTCGCTAGACTTTTACTCTTGGAATGTGTAATGGTTACATTCATTACTGCCTATTTCAACCACTGCTCTTATGCATTTGTGTGTTATCACAGTCTTTGAATGTCTGAAACTCTTCCCACACTCTGAGCAGTGATATGGCTTCTCTCCTGTATGAATGAGCTGGTGTCGTTGGAGATTACTCTGTTGAGTAAAGCTCTTTCCACACTCTGAGCAGTGATGCGGTTTCTCACTTGTGTGAGTGAGCTGGTGTTTTTTGAGAGTACTCTGTATAGTAAAGCTCTTCCCACACTCTGAGCAGTAATATGGCTTCTCTCCTCTGTGAATGCGCTGGTGCTGTTGGAGGGAACTATGCACAACAAAATTCTTTCCACACTCTGAGCAATGATATGGTTTAACTCCTGTGTGAATGCGCTGGTGTTGTTGGAGATGACTCTGACGATTAAAACTCTTCCCACACTCTGAGCAGTAATATGGTTTCTCTCCTCTATGAATGCTCTGGTGTTGTTGGTAATTACTCTGTAGAGTAAAACTCTTCCCACATTCTGAGCAGTGATACGGCTTCTCTCCTCTGTGAATGCGCTGATGTTGATGGAGATGACTCTGACGACTAAAATTTTTTCCACACTCTAAGCAGTGATACGGCTTCTCTCCTTTGTGAATGCGTTCATGTTCTTGGAGATGACTCTGTCGATTAAAACTCTTCCCACATTCTGAACAGTGATACCGCTTCTCTCCTGTGTGAATGTGCTGGTGTGTTTTGAGAGTACTCTGTTGATTAAACCTCTTCCCACACTCTGAGCAGTGATACGGCTTCTCTCCTGTGTGAATGAGCTGGTGTCGTTGGAGATGGCTTTGGTGATTAAAACTCTTTCCACACTCTGAGCAGCAGTGAATTCTCTCCTTGCTGCATTTCTGTGTTTGTATGCGAGATGTGTTGGTGTGGAGGTCACTAGATGATGTTTGCGGAGTACTGGAGCTTCTTATGGACACCTCTTTTAGCAAATCTTTCCTCTTGGTGGAATGTTCTGATGTGTTTACAGAGGTACATACGAGCTGTATAGGAAAGTGAACCAAGACTTGACACAGGGCATCATTCATTTCTGGAAAAAGAAAAAGAAAAAAGACACAAACTTATTTAAAA
Source organism: Pygocentrus nattereri (assembly GCF_015220715.1). Lineage (NCBI taxonomy): Eukaryota > Metazoa > Chordata > Actinopteri > Characiformes > Serrasalmidae > Pygocentrus > Pygocentrus nattereri. The sequence continues at coordinate 24,860,445 of NC_051230.1, read as the reverse complement.
ATATATAGTTTTTGCTTAACTTATATACTAATGTTCTATCACATTAAGTGACCTCATGAAAAGTGACTAGGGCTTGACCTGAATATATGACTATTTGGATATTTATTTGGTTTTTAATGTTGGTATTTGAATATGCTTGTTTTTTTCTAGCTTTATTCTTAGTTTGCTGAAAACAGCACTAAACACAGCAAAGAAACACAAATGCTCCAGCGTTAACCACAGATATAAATTCATATGTACACATATCTATGGTGCTAACAGCTAAAACATAAGCTGTGCCCAAAATTGTGCCTTATTCATATATGCAAATAATTCCATTTGTTCCCAAATGATCAATGTTCATCTTAATTCTCTCTCTTTGCTTTTTCATTAGCTACTAGCTAGGTGAGACCGCTGTCTGCATTGCTATATGGCCATGCCAATCTTCAAGGTTAAAAGGTGATGAATTAGCAGTGTTATCATTTGCTGTTAAAACAGTGTTAGAATGATCAGCAGAGCTTTATTTTACTGCAAAGGAGGATTATTTTATTTTTATGTATAAAATCTAATTTTGCTGTGAAGCTGCACCAGAGCAGTAAAAGAGCCACATGTTACCAATGGGTATGGGTATGGAAGCAATTTGTCTTCTATAAAGTTGAAAGGAAAAAGGACCTGAACAGGAGTCATAGTATATGCAAGTTGTGTCTCACTAAAATGTCTTGGAAATGCGACAAACATGAGACACCAAATTACATTTCTCCATCCGTTTTCTGTCCAGTTGTAGTTGCTGCCAACCAGAGGACTATCGAGAAAGTGATGTGAAAGCTTCCACCTAACTCGGAAATGGCAAAGCGAGTTACAAACTCTATCGCAACTTTTGTTGCCAAGGATTTGCCTTCATAGTCAGTCGCTGAGGACTTTTAGAATTACAGATGTAATTGAGCTCTTTTGATGTGTGCAGTCAAACTGTTATAATTTATGTGACAGGATCTGCTGTCACACAGTAATGAGCAAAACCATATGACGTAGTGTCCGAAATTGTTTACTGCCATCACCAGTTGTTCTTTATAATAGCAATAGTAGCACAATAGTAATAACTATTTATAAGCTTGGTGCCACCACAATACATTCAGCACATTCTTGTACTTTATTTATATTTTTATACATTGTACTGTTACAATGTGTAAAATATATATATGTACTGTGCTGCTACCCCCTAGCCTGCCACTAAGAGAGGCTAGCGGGTCTGGTAAACATAGCAAAGTTGTGGTGTGGAAGCTGCAGCGCTTTGCAGGTAAAGCAAGTAACCGAGATTCAAATTTTACAGAGGATAGTGCCCCAGATTTTCTGAAAGACTTTCTCATCACCACCCAAAAAATTATATTTGGGACAGCCCTAAAAGTGACATTTAAGCACAGAAGCAAACCTCCTGGTATGATCTCCTCTCATTAAGCGCTGATAATTTGTTGTTAGCTTTCCTCTAAACTGTTCAACCTATTTTAGGGTAGAATACAATCCAGAGAATAATTCAGACCTTGTTAATGTTAACTAGTGGTGCAGCACAGCCAAATTTTTCACCTGGTTGCACTTGATGCGAATGAATTTGAGAACTAACAACTACCCAGTGAAAATGTGTAGGGACAATCTGCTTTTAGCACTGCTTATTATAGGTAAGAAAGAACCATGTTCAATCTTCAGCATAATATTGCTATACTGTATGGCCAAAAGTATGTGTAAAATTGACCACCACACCTATACAAGCTTACTGGATTTCCCAATCCAAAACCATGGGCATTAAAAAGAAGCTGGCCTCTCTTTGCTGCTATAACAGCATTCACTCTCCTGGGAAAGCTTTCCACAAGATTTTAGAGTGTGTCTGAGGGAATGTATGCCCATTTAATCAGAATAACTTTTGTGAGGTCAAACACTTATGTTAGACAAGAAGGCCTGGTTTGCCATTCATGTTCCAGTTCATCATCAAACCATGTCTTTTTGGACCTCGGATTGTGCAGAAGGGTACTGGCATGCTGGAACAGAAAAAAGGACTCCCCAAAACTGCTGCCACAAAGCATATCATTTTAAAAATGTCTTTGTATGCTGAAGCATTAATATTTCTTGAAAAACAGCTCAGATCAACATCTCTCCGCCAGCAAACTTTACTGTTTGTACTATGCATTCCTGTAGGTAGCGTTCCACTGGCATGTGCCTCATCTACATTCATCCAGCAGACTGCCAGATAGTAAAGCACGATTTATCACGCTGCACTTCATCAAGCTATTCATCTCAGATTGAAAGAATCATAATTGTTATGCTGCATTCACACGTTTGCGATAAAAAAAAAAACCCGTCATTGTGCACCTCAGAGCAGTGCGCGACCATCAGCACCATAAAGACGCGCAAACGTTGCCATGGTGACCGCGATGCCGGCGAAAGTGGCTGATTATCAGAGAGAAGCTTTAGATAAGTATATTGTTTATGTAAGGCGAGAAAAATCGGGAGGATGCTCTGTACTCTTTTATTTTTGTTGTACAGCAGACATTTGGCGTTCATGGCTCCCAAAAAACAACATCCGGTTTTGTTTTACCGCTGCCGTCGACGGCAAAAGTTGGGAAGAGTTAACTCTTGCCGGATCGTTCCGCTCACCGCTGCGGTCTGCGGACCGTCGCTGTTTGCAGTGGCAGAATTTTCCATCGCAGCTCCGCTGAAAACAATATACTATCTGTTGTCCGTTTACTGTTGTCCGTCTACCACAAACACGTGAACGCAGCATAAATCTATCTGACAGCTTCGTACCTTCAACAATTCACCTCGTTTCTGTTCCTCCAGCAACACTGTATCCGCAGAGGACTGGACTGCTGACCACAACACAACCTTCTGCTTCTCCGCTTTAGTGCAGTTGGAGAAAGCAGTAGTTACAGAATGAGCGCCACCGCCTGGCCTGAATTGGTTTGACACTGGAACCACGTGGTCACAGAAAGAGGCGGAACGGTCGTCATTCTAAATCACGCCTTCAAACCCGCCTTCATCATCACGCCAAACTCCTCATTTCACTTCTCTGAGAGCTCAAAAGGAAAAAAAGAACATTATAACTTGTATGGAGTCTTTCACTCGCTGCGGTGTTTCCTGTTTTCGGTGCTGTAATACTGACACAGAGAAGAGTGACAAACACAAATACAGCAAGCTAAGCTTCAGTTTCTTTCCTTTAACACAAATTAAAATTTTTTTAAAGAAGAAAGTTATGAAGTAACAGTGTTGAATGCTTATGTAGTTATAATTCTAATTCCAGGCAACTATGAAAACGTAACCTGGTCATTTGTAAGAGCCACTGTAATATGGGGATGGCAAAAAAGTAAATATACTTAGATGTAGACATAAAATTGTTGTAATAAGTAAATAAGCAGTCTAATCGATTGTAGCAGTGTAACTATCTGACACCCTAATATTTCTAATACCACGTTAACAATAACATTTTAATAATCCACCCTTATAAGACGCTCATGCTCCTGCCTGCCCGTCAATATAATTCCAGAGCCCCCAAAAAGGGACAACAGCTTGTTTTATTCTGGAGCCAAACCATAGGATTGTAAATGGGCGTGTAAAAACACATCCGAGCAAAGTCACATATCATCTATGCAGACATCAGAGAACAATTAAAAATTTCTCTTTAATTAAGTGGTTAAGATGTAAACAAACTCAGAGTGGTTAGACGTGAAAAAAATCACAGAAAAACATCACATATAAACACGAGTCGGTTAAAAATTTTTTAAAATTGATGTAAATTTACACCCCGTGACCCTGAGGGAGAAGTGGCTTAAAGTGTGTGTGTGTGTGTGTGTGTGTGTGTGTAAGTAAATTTCCAGCAGAAACTGCAGTAATCTGTATGCCTTAAATACACCAGCTCACTGTAAAATTATACATTCTGGCTGATGCAGGTCATGCTTTCTCAAAGAAATTGTAAATGATTGGTATTTGTGCAGCCTGCCTTATTTTAGCACTGGAGGCGGAGCTTTCCATCATTATTTTGGTTTTGTTAATTCTACTTTTATTGTTTTGTTTACAGTTCATTTCACAGGAGTTTTTCTTGTAACATGTTATTTCAAACCCAAAGATATGCTTGAAGACATTTGACAGGTTTTGATCTTATGCTCTGTTTTTTAGTTTACTAGTTTCTCCTGTAATATTATTATTATTATTATTATTATGGGATATTTGGTTTCACTGGTATGAGTGCAAGTGCTGTAATATGATGGTGGGTACATGATGTGATTGATGATCAGCCCTATGTTGCTAGTTAGATAAATCTGAAGAATTTGTGATTTGTGAAAAACCACCATGGGATACGACAGCAACAGCCTAGCAACAACTTAGCAACCACCATGGGATACGACAGCAACAGCCTAGCAACAACTTAGCAACCACCTGGGATACCACAGCAACAGCCTAGCAACAACTTAGCAACCACCATGGCATATGACAGCAACAGCCTAGCAACAACTTAGCAACCACCATGGGATATGACAGCAACAGCCTAGCAACAACTTAGCAACCACCATGGGATATGACAGCAACAGCCTAGCAACAACTTAGCAACCACCTGGGATACCACAGCAACAACTCAGCAACCACCTGGGATACCACAGCAACAGCCTAGCAACAACTAACCAAGCACCTGGGAGACCATAGCAACAGCCTAGCAACAACTCAGCAACCGCCTGGGATACCACAGTTAGATAGTTAGTCAGATAAATCTGTGATGAATTTGTGGTCTGAGAAAAACCACCTGGGATACCACAACAGCCTAGCAACAACTTATCAATAACCTGGGATATCACAGCAACATCTTAGCAACCACCTGAGACTTCAGAGCATCAAGACAGACATACAGACAGACAGACATTTTTAGATGCCATATGAAACTGATTCGCTGTATTTACAAGAAGTGGTATGAGCTGGTCTAACAGCACATATTATAGACATTAACTGTGAGTTGCATCAGTATTGTAGTGTAAACTGCGTAGTGAAAATATTATTACAGTAATTGTGAAATATTGCAAGCCAACATTAGTTTCAAGTTTCATGTTCATTTGTAGTTTGCTCAACGTCAGGACATATATGCATTGTAATGGTTGTGGTGAGGCTCAGCTGATCACTCTACAGAAAGGAAATAAGTACAAACAAAAATACAAGAAAAATGAACTGAAATATCTTAAATATACAAAATATAGAGACAATGTACGTTTAAAGAGACCTAAGTGACTCAGTGTTATTGTTATTTATAGAGACTTAGTGTTAAACTGTTATTGTCCATAGCAGAGATATAATAATAATAATGCTGACAGTGTGAAAAGGTAGCTGGGAAGGACCCACAGCTTCACAGCTTGTTCAGAAGCCTGACAGCCTGTGGGTAGAAACTACTCATTAACTGGGTTGTTTTAGCCTTTATGCCGTGAAACGTCCTGCCTGATAGCAGGATGGTGAACAGGCCGTGTGCTGGGTGACGCTGTCTGACTGGATCTTTTTGATCTTCCTAAGGCAGCGGGATTGGAAGACGTCCTGTAAGGCTGGAAGTTTGTTGCCGATGATGGCTTCTGCCTTCCTCACCACTCCTTCAAGGGCCTTGTGGTCGCAGGCGGTGCAGCTGCCGTACATTCTCAGAAAAAAAGTATTATTCAGGTCTATCTCCTCAAGGTACAAGCAATGTAAATGTACCCTCACAAGTACAATAGTGGTCTTTAAGGTCTTATTGGGTACCTTTAATGAGTGATAAAGGTACATTACATACGCTTTTCAAATGATCAAATTAATTACTAATTTAATTTTTAAACAAAACAAATAAGACTTTGTGTGTGGTCAGTGCATATTTTCAAAATAGCAAATATAAGAAAATCATTGAATTATCATGCCATTACTTATTTTTACATTATGTTCATTTTCCAGCCTTTCTTTACCTCCTAGAATGAAACAGGCTGCTTTTGTTACTGTGCCTTTGAGACTGAAGTTTGTAAATAAGTGAAAAAGCAATTCCAGGCTGAAAAATTCCTAGTACTTCATATATTTCAGTGTAAATGGGTGAGACTAAACTGCTTAGACTGGATATTTAGATAACTAGTTAGTTAACTAGCAAGTTAAATGTCATGCATACATTTCCAATTATGAGGATAAGTGAACACTGTTTTGTATTTTTGTTATATTTCGTCATCAGAATAAAAAGCTTAATAAATCCTCTCTATTAGTTAATTGGCCGAAAAAGGTCAAGAACTCCACGAAGCTAAAGTCAGCTTCTTATTCGCCAGATTCTTGCTCGAATTTCACCATTCCACCTTAAATCGTGCAGCGGTTACATTCTGGCACTGGGATGTAATTTTGACTGCTGCACCATTTAAGGTGGAACTGGAAAAACATGCTGACGAAAATGAATCCGACTTCAGCCTCACAAAACATTCAGGTCAAACGGGCAGCAGTGAAAAAGCAGTGGACATAACTTAAAAAAAAAAAAAAGTCCAAAAGTAAGTCCATGCTGCCACAAAAGATCCATTTGAACCAAGTAAAAATGTACGAGTCACACCCACAACTTGACTCATTCCTATAAATGATTCTGTTACTATTTTCTGACATTAATTCAGTTTGGATCCACTGAGTTTCAGGACACAACCAAATTCAGCCAACCCGTTTTTGTTTAAGCTGAGGGGCTGGCAACACATGTTCTTTACTGGAACTGGGTTGGTCAGGGGCGGCACGGTGGTGTGGTGGGTAGCACTGTCGCCTCACAGCGAGGAGGGCCTGGGTTCGATTCCCTGGCTGGGTGACCGGGGTCCTCTCTGTGTGGAGTTTGCATGTTCTCCCCGTGTCTGCGTGGGTTTCCTCCCACGGTCCAAAGACATGCAGTCAGGCCGATTGGGCATGCTAAATTACCCCTGGGTGTGAATGTGTGTGTCTGTGTCTGTCTGTCTGTCTGTCTGCCCTGCGATGGACTGGCGACCTGTCCAGGGTGTATCCTGCCTTCCGCCCGAAGACTGCTGGGATAGGCTCCAGCACCCCCCCGTGACCCTGATGGAGAAGCGACTTGGAAAATGGATGGATGGATGGGTTGGTCAGCTAGCTAACAGGCTAAAAGATAGATAGCAGCATAAAGTACTCCATCATTAATATCAACGGCTTGAAATAAAGTAACTATGGTACGATTAACTGTAAAACACAATATATAAATCTAACAGTTACTTGAATGGATTACACGCTGCAAATATTTATTTCAGTCAGAAGTCGCGTCAAACCTGGGCTGAATCCCAAATGGCTCCGTACTCACTAAATAGTGTGCTAGTTACGAAAGTTTAGAAATTCTATGCTCTACAGCCAACAGTGCATCATTCATTGTACGGATGAGTCCCAAATGACTTTCTTAGCTATATATTGCACGGTTGGGGTGCAGGATCCAGTATTTAAATCCCTACGTAGTGCACTATGTAGGAAGGAGGGAACCATTTGAGATTCAGCCCCAGTACAAGAAGATGGAGCCACTGGATTGGTGCTACAATGTTAATTTGGTGACTAAAACTCAAAACTCCGTCTTAATTTCTTAGGTGGAGCCTGCAGCACCAAGCTCATCTGGAAGAAGGATGTTGCAGAGAGTGCTGTCCACAGTCCGCTCCTTGGTTGCGGTACCTATTTACTTCTCTACTGTCCAAAGATGATGTTTTTATATATATGAGAAATCCCTTCAGACAGAATATATCAAACTGTGAATTTAAAAATGTTTTTTTAAGTATTTGAGTCAAATGATAACTTGCCTTCATTTTTACTCTGCAAGTGCACATTGAATAAGTTAAGCTTGAGTTAGCTTGGAGTAAAACATCTCGCCTCTAAAAATTGATTATTGCTTCATTCATTGAATTATTATATATATTTTTGTTCACTTACATTTTTATCGCCACCCTGCAGCGCCTACATTCAAGCTGAGGTAGAAGACGAGCATGAGGAAGTTTCTCAACCACCTCAGCTGATTCCACTCGGAGCGCCGGTAGGTGTTATTCATGTTTAGAACAGATTAAATGGATTCATTTAAATATCTCTGTATTTGAGCTACTGTGAAGTGTAAAGTCACATTAATTGACTGCATTATGAAATGATGTTAATGCATGTCTCGGGCTTATAAAGCTCTTGAAATGTATGTATTTTTCTTTCCATTGACAGGCAGGGGTCCTAACTGTAAACCTGAAGACCTGCAGAGACTTCAGTAAATCTGGTATGTTTAAAGTTTCTGTCAGTCTCAGTGTTAAGTCTAGATTTTAGGTTTGAGTTTGTGTTGATATCGAGCCACAAAACTTATCAGCTGATTTTGTTTGCCTTGATCAATAATTGTGGTTCTGGTTTGGCTGTTTTTCTGCACCAGCTCCTTTGAAGAAAGGCAGTCGGGCTGCTGTGAGGATCATTATTGGGAGAACGGTGAAGTACACCGTGCAGCAGCCCTACAGCGACCCCATGTGCTTTGATGAATGGAAACACTTCTCGCTACAGGTTAGTATTACTTATCAATGTCTTCTCTCTTTGCACAGCAGACAAATGGGTTTTAACCCTCTGGTGTCTTCAAGGATTTGAGATTTTGGCATATCTTCTTAAATTTGCCTTTAAAGGCACTTGCATATAACGTGATACCCATTTGTTTAATGTAAAAATGCTGTTATCTGCATGGCTATTTTACAAAACCACTGCAGCAACTTCAGTGGGTATATATTCTGTTCTGAAGTCATTCTGTAAGACATACAAATAACAAAGCCCCCCTTACCTTTCTTGTCTTTGTGTTTGCAGATCCAGAAGGAAGACATTTGCGGTGTCCAGCAGTCGAGTTTGGTGGTGGTGGAACTGATTATGGTGGATCCTGATTTAACCACCCCGTACTCATTGGCAGAGACACCATCATGCTGCAGGAAATCCTTAAGGTAAGATACGTTCTCCTTCTACCTCTATAAAGGTTTTATTTAAGCCACTCAGTGTCACTGATTACCAAAAATGAAAACTTAACCTTTTTTTTTTCTCTCTTTTCTCACAGAAATATTCATTGAGTCATCAGTTTAATTTGAGGCTCATGCAGAAGGTAATGTCTTACCATTAGTAAAAATTATCTTATTTTATTTCCTGCTTGTGTGAAAGAGAGAGAGAGATATATGATTTTATTTCTTATGTTTTCAGAAAGTCTGCAAGCTGGACGCAGATCTGGCGTTCTCATACGGCTCAATGGGATATGGATATTCTCATCAGGTATGTGTCCAGAACAGATGTAGATTGTACTGTTATCTGTATAAGTGTAGCAGCCGTGTCATTGCTTATAGTAATAAAGATGGTGATGAGCATGTTGCGTTTTCTCTCCCTGTAGATCAAACATGCAGGAAGTACCATTGAGAGTCTGGTAGAGAAATCTCTCTTTCCCTGCTGCCCTCCTAATGAAGCCCGAGATCCATTATGGTAAGATTTACACCTATATTTCTTTTTTAAAATAATGCTTACATAGTTATAGAAAATGTATTTTTCCAGCTTTAACATTTAATTGCATAAGACACATTCAAAGCTGCTGTAAAACACTGTTCTAACTCAGTTAGTAACTGTTATGTTGCTAGTTTTTGTTAACAAACTAGTTATTAACAGTAGTAGTAGTAGTAGTAGTAGTAGTAGTAGTAGTAGTATCCATATAGACAAACTGACAAATGTGTCTGTCTTTCTCTCTCAGTAATGTGATCACCCCCTCCGCACGGACCCGACTGGACTTCATTCCCTCTGTGATGCTGCAAGCAGTGGCGCAAAAAGGGGGTATGCAGCGTATGCGGCGCATATGGGCGCTGCACTAGAGGGGCGCCAAAACGATGCCGGAAAATTATTTCTAGTCTGCATTTTCTGTAAGAGCTGTTTGTTCAAGTCTGATAATACACATCAAAAAACAGCACAGCACTAATCAGGCGCCCATCCACTCCGTCCCCTACCCTCCTGTCATTTGCTCCCAAACACAGGCGCTTGAGAACGCGCCCCATAGGGAACGGAAGAGGGAGAGAGAAAAAGATGTTGTAGGGATGAAGAAAAGCTTCTCAAAGTGGTTGAAAGACAGCAGGTTGGTCAGTTTATACGCTTTATTCACCTACGTCACCTTTGTCTACCAAAACTAGACTGTAGGGTACGAAAGTAGCGTTGGACCACTGGGTTCTAGCAAAGCTGCCTCACTGCTGCGTTCCCAAATGCACTTATTCAAAAATAAAGGAATCTAATAGAGGTCAAACCTTCCATAGTTTCCCCAAAGATCCCGCACTTCATCGGGAATAGATTCACACAATCAGAAGAGATCGCCTGTTCAGTTTTAAGATGTATGTTACTGTGCTAGCTAAGGCTAGCCATATTAATATTACCCAGCCAGCCAGATGAATGATAGCAGTGAGGCAGCAAGCTATCGTTAAAGCTAAACTTGGTTCTCCAGCTACGACCTTATTAACCCTGAACTGGTTATTTTCTCGGTTTAACTTCAAAACGAGTGACATTAGTCAAGCCATAGCTCTTTATAGTAGCCTGTTTAGCTAGCTAACCTAGCTAGTCAACATTCTAGTTAATATCCTAACCGTGGCAGCCTGGTCTAAAGCTCAGCTCGCTGGTGGCACTAAATCATCTTAAACTCTTAGTTTCTAGCCACATTCAGACACATTCAGCCTGTAACTGTTTTAGTTGAGTTTTCCTTTACATTTTTATTTATTTTGTCCTTTTATTTATTTAATTTTCTGTTTTACCTTTTTATTTATTTTATTCCATACTTTTCGCCTTTTACCTTTTTATTTCATTTATTTCTTCCTTTTATTTATTCTGTTTTACTGTTTATTTTATTTCCATAATTTACTTTTTTATATAAACTTGGTGTTTTAACCCTCTTTCTTTGTGCTTATATTTTATTATTCTAATTATTAATCTCCATTTTATTGCGTTACATTTTAGCCTGTCCACTTAGTTTATTCTGAATTATTTTATTTCTTCTTAATTAAATCCTCATTGCTTGTTTTTTGCTCTTACCATTTAATTTGTATTCTGTTTATAAAGTTCCTTATTTTAGCTTGCCTGCTTAAATATTTGATTTTAATTTTAATTTTTTTCAGTCACTTTAAGTTAAGGGGCGGGGTTTTGGGGGGGGCGCCGATAATATGTTTGCATCCACCTCAGAAAGTATGTAGTTGCACCCCTGCTTATTAGTGTGGACAGAATAAAACTGGGACCATTGGATTATCTAGTCTTCATACTTTTATTTTTTAAGTCAGATTGTGAAATCTATATAGTGAAATGAAAAGCTTCATGTAACCTCTCTGCTAACATCTATGACATCAGATAATCAATTCTCCCACAAATCAGCTCTTAGCCCTACAGTTCAAGGCGCAGCTTGGTGTAAAAAAACTGAAAGACGCATGCAAGTTTTCTTGGAATTGTGTAATAGAGTGCATCCTTCAACTTTCCAAAATTAAAAGAAGGTCCCAGACAAACTAAGAAACCATTTAATTTTTCATTCATCTTCTTGCTTGCCGGTGCCGTCATGGTTTTCATATAAAGGTAGAAATAGAAAGTGTTCAGGCTCTGCTTAAACTGGCTCTGTCCTAACATCATTCACTGAGGTAAAACTGTAGAGTGGGCCAGCAAAGACATTTACTAGCTGACTAGCTATCATGAATATACTAAAAATTTTACAATTCATGCCTCCAAAAGTTTAAATTTGTCTGTAAAGCCACTCAATGCTAACTACCTAGCTAACAGAAAACATTCCCACAACTTTGATTAACATTATTTAGATGTTGTTAATGTTAATGACACTGTCCAGTAATGTTAGCTAACTACACGACAGATAAAAATTCTGACATCATTGGTATAAAAGGTTCTTTTTAAAATTAGAGGATGTTAGGATGTACTTATGTATTATATTAGTCTGATAAAGCTGTTATTATATCCTCCTGTTCAGATGAGATGATTCAATTTTGAAAAATGTGTCAGCACATAATATTTTTTATTTCTACTTTGTATTAAGATGCTGCATGTAACTAAAGAGCATATATCATAAACCAGGGGTGCTCAGTCTTGGTCCTGGAGATCTACCACCCTGGAGAGTTTGGATCCTACAGACCTGACTCATATAGTCAGATGCCCCTGAAGGCCTTGTTTACTCAGATCCGGTGTGTTAGATTAGGGTTGGAGCTAAACTCTGCAGGGAGGTGGATCACCAACAGGACTGGGCACCCTTGTCATAGCACTATGGTCACGAATCCTCCTCCTGGAGATCTGCAGTTTAGTTATAACCTGCATCTTACATTGTGGTTGGAACTAGAAACTAGATCTTCAGGACCTGGGTTAGTGTCCAGGCAGCTATGCTGTTATTCAATCACAGCGCATGAGGCGGGTATTGCCTGAATACCTACCGGTCCGCCTGTTTTCGTGATTGCATGATTCTGCTTCAGACCAGGAGATGACGCCAGTTCTATACCTAAAACTCTGTCCAACTGCACTAAAGAAGCAGAAGATTGTGTTGTGGTCATAGTTGTATCTATGGTTGTGGTCAGCTGTCCATGCCTCCGCGCTCACACAGTGTTGTTGGAGGAACAGAATCCAGAGCTGAATTGTTGGAGGTAGGAAGCTGTCCGACACTTTGGCACTCACTGTTCTTCATTCACTCTGAGACAAAGAGCATTAATATTTTCCTAGTTGGGTTTAAGGCATGTCCTTTAGATCAAGACTGGGATTCTTGGCTTATCTTCAGTGCGTCTGTTGTTTTGTGTGTTAGTGTTATTAAGTAAGTCAGCTCCTTAATTATTGATCGTGTTAATGTGCTCGTTGTCAGGACGGGACTTTTACATGTGGAGGTGGGGTAATATGATTATTACCGGCGTTCGTCAGTGGTTTTAGTCCCGTCCGAACGCGCCATCTCAGTAATGTTTACCGACTGCGCCCTAACGCAGAGCGTTTTATGGTGTTTATAGTGAATGATTTACCAGGATAGTAAAGTGATTTCAAAGCGGTTTTATATAGAACCCTTTTCAAAAAGGTTCTATTTGGAACAATCTACAACCCATTCTACGTCAATCTGAAGAACTGCTACAAATTGATTTCACAATGCAAAGAACCCTTTCGTCATGCAAAGGGTTGAGTGTTTAGTTATATATAGAATCCCTTTATCTACAAAACAACGCTTGACGAATCGTCTTTTTTAAGAGTGTAGTTAGTTTCCTAGTCCTAGGCTTTGGCATACAGGTGTTTTGCTTTGCTTACTTGACCAGTCTACCGGCTGTTTTTTTTTCTTCAGATTTTTCTTAGTCTTCCAGATCTCATCTTGACTTCAGTAGTTGTCCTTTCATTTCTTAATGCCACTTCACAAAATCCCATTCATTTTTGCCATAGAGAAATCCAACTTAGGCCTGAAGTTTCTAATATGGGCCTGACAAACAACTAAAGAACGACTACCTTACTTCATTGGTCTGTGCGTCTGTTGAGTTTGAGTAATTGAGAGGGATATAAGATGGATGTTTAGGATTTCCTTTATTTACACTTTTTTGCCAGTTGATGTAAATCAGGGCATTAATGATTTAGATAAAACTACTTTTGTTGTATTTCACAATGACTTTGGATTTTCTGTTTCTTTTTTCTTCTTCCAGAAATGAATGGCATCCTGCTTCTAGTCTTCTGATCCTACCACTGACTTTCTTACACCACTCAAATTTAAGTAATGTTAAGCTGCTGAAACAGATTAAATATAAGAATATGGCTTCCAGAAGACACTCCTGTACTCAGCAAATGCCATCTGGAGCCCTCCACACAAAGACATCTCACAGAGAAACACAGAAATGCAGCAAGGACAGAACTCATAACTGCTCAGAGTGTGGAAAGAGTTTTGATCGACAGGGCAATCTCCAACACCACCTGCGTATTCACACAGGAAAGAAGCCGTATCACTGTACAGAGTTCATTTTACGTATCACTGTACAGAACTCATAACTGCTCAGAGTGTGGAAACAGTTTTACTCTACAGATTACTCTCCAACGACACCAGCATATTCACACAGGAGTTAAACCACATCACTGCTCTGAGTGTGGGAAGAGTTTTACTCAGCAGAGTTCTTTCCAACAGCACCAGCGCATTCACACAGGAGTTAAACCATATCACTGCTTGGAGTGTAGCAAGAGTTTTACTCAACAGAGTAATCTGAAAACACACCAGCGCATTCACACAGGAGAGAAACTGTTTCATTGCTCACAATGTGGAAAAGGTTTTAATCGACAATGTATTCTCCAACAACACCAGCGCATTCACACTGGGGAAAAGCCGTATTACTGCTCAGAGTGTGGGAGGAATTTTACTCAACAGATTCATCTCCAACAACACCAGCTCATTCACACAGGAAAGAAGCCATATCACTGCTCAGACTGTGAGAAGAGTTTTAAATCGACAAAGTACCCTCCAGCGACACCAGCAAATTCACACAGGAAAGAAGCTGTATTGCTGTTTAAAGTTTTTTACTCTACAGAGTAAGTTCAAAACACACCACCGCTGCTCAGAGTGTGGTTTCAGGAATTCAAATGCTTTTAAGACACACACGTGCACTAAGAGCAGTTGTAGAAACAGGCAGTAATGAGTATAAACAAAACACCATCCCAGGACTCACATTATACACCCAATTGTAAAATATAACTCAGTTGATTACGTACGGTTAACCCACCACACTTAGAATGCTCTTCCACTTCAGTGTTAACAGTTTTCTGTCCTTTTTGAGTGCTTTTATAAGAGATTATAACCTAAAACTGCCCTGAAATTTGGTGCTGATACTCCAGAACCATAGAACTGAATTCTTTGAAAATTAGGCAGACATTCTGCTGTAGGGAACTACAGCAGAACTACATTCTGACAATATGGATGCAATTGTAAAGTCTGTATAAATTGCCTGAAAATGAGTCTTCAGAACCATGGCTTGTGTGTGTCCGTTTTACATTGCTGCATAGCATTGTAAGGAAAAATCAGCATTTGTGTGACTGCATGCAACAGACCTTTGAAGATATACCCTTCCCAGCCTCATGCTGGAGACAGAGTTCTGTGTCAGATGATCATCGTATGGTTCAGAACATGGAAAGGGAAAGAAATGTACGCTCTGTAAATTTGTTTGTGGTGTGATGAAGTTGCCTTATTACTATAATTGTTTATATGGTGATAATGCATGTGTACAAGACATTCTCATATAGTGCTATACTATAAATAATTGAGCCTTTATTGTTAGATAAAGTTATGTTATGAAAAGGAGACTTATGCAAAACATTAACACTAAAGACCAAAACACTTAACACATTGAATAATGCAGGCACAAGCTAAGAAGGTTCAGGATATCTAATCATCATTGTTAGCTACAGGCATTTCAGTTGGCCAACTACATAGTGCTAGATCTGAATATTTGCCAATTTATCTATCAAATAATGTTTCCTTAAAAGTCAAACAGTGCTGCATGTAAGAAATGTGTTCTTTCTTGGAGAAATGCCATGCAGGCCTGTCACTTTTGTTAGTGCTAACAAAGCAGAGCAAAATCTGTAAAAAGTAATGATCAAAAGGTTCTCAGAATATAAGAATCTACAATAAAACTACAGATGGCAGTGATCAAATGGATGATGAACAAAAGGTCCCCTCCTGGGCCTTTCGTATCCCCGGGACGTGCATACACTTATCAGGCGTAACATTACGACCACTTCCTTGTTCCTATGCTCATTGTCCATTTTATCAGCTCCACTTTCTATATATAGTCCATCTGTTTCAATGCATACATTGTTAGCATCCTTTTACCCTGTTCTTCAGTGGTCAGGACCTCCATGGACCCTCACAGAGCAGGAAGTATTTGGGTGGTGGATCATTCTCAGCACTGCAGTAACACTGATGTGGTGGTGGTGTATTAGTGTGTGTTGTGCTGGCATGAGTGGGTTAGACACAGCAGTGCTGTTGGAGTTTTTATCTGATGTGAGAGCAGATATTTTTTAATGCAGATTTCATAACAAAAAGAAATGGATGGAAACCCAGCTTTAATGAATTTATTAATTGAAACATCCAGTAGTACTAAATATATCACAGTGTATAAAGGGGGGCACATGGAGTGTGGATAAGTGTGAAAGAGAGAAGAAAGAATGACAAGAGTGTCGGGACTAAGAGCACTCCAGCCTCAGCCCCAAGTCTGGACATGTGTTATGTTACTACTAATTAATTCTAGGTTAAGTTTTAAATTTAGTTTGTTCTCTTAAGCAAATAGGATTAAAAATGAAAAAGGTTAAAAAGCATTCTTACAAAAGTAAAGGAAAAAGGAAAAACAAACTTCAGTCGAGTTCTTTCTTGAAGGAAGGAAAAGGCCTTTCTTCATTTATTGAGCTTTAAGTGACAAGATGGTTCCCGGACAACCAAAATGCAAAGATATGTTACAAAGCATCCTTCTTTATACCCTCCCTGGGGTGAGTTTATCACCCCTCCCTTTTTATATGTCCTTTTTATAAGGACATATTTAATCAGAAATCCTGACAAGAGCCAGAGCTCGCTGGATATGAAGGGGGTTAGGTGGTGATCCATGAAACTACTCCCAGAAGTAGCCACAAATCCTTAACATTCAAATTTGTAATTGTAAGAGTAATATTTATTAATGCACTTTTCATTTTCTTCTATTCTACTAATCCAGTTTTTGAAAAAAAAGTAACAATAAATAAAATTAGGTAATTAATATTTCATTGCCATCATATCAACACATCAAATTGTTTTTCTGTTATTTTACATTTAAAAAACCCCCCCACAAAACTCCAGAAGTCACCCATGCCACGTGCACTAATGCAGCCCCATACTAAACTGTGCACTCAAACTGTTTGGGACCTTTCCTCTTTAACCCAGAGAGCATGGCTAGGAGTTCCAAAAAGAATAAAAATTTTTGATTTATTGGACCACTTTAGTCCATCTTCAATGAGATCAGGCCCAGAGAAGCATTATCTTCTCACCCTGTAAGGCCATGTTTGGGACACTGAATTTAGGATCTGTTACAGCAGTTTTCTTTACTGGGTGCTTGCTGCATCTGCTGTAGCATCTAACCTGCACAGTTACATATAGCTGACAATTTAAAAGTAGCATTATGTGAGAATGCTAGTCATTGACAATACAGGAAAATACACAATTGGAGTATTTAAACCACAAAAGTTTAAAACACTTTGCAGAAATATTCCATTTAATGTTTCTAGAACGAGAGTTACCAAAATATCCTACCTAAATGAGGGGTGATGCGTCATGTGCAGCCAGACCTTTTACAACTTTATTACAGGATTTTCAAACCTAGTGCTACAGGACTGCTAACCCATGGGAACAGTCTGACAGTACAGTATAGTTTATAATTTAGAGCAGACAGTATGTCAACACCTACAGATGCTTCATGTGACTGTCAGAACAAAAATGGGTATCTCCAAAAAGATACTATACAGGAGGAGGGTTTTTCTTACTTTACTTTAAGTCATTTGAACATGACAGCAGGCCTTCACACTAAAAAATTCATGAGGAAAGGACCGAAATGATCCAGAATTACTTGCAATCTCTCTTTACTTTAGCTTGCATTAGAAGCGTTTCTGCCTTTTCAGGTCAAGTTACTATGAGACAACTGTTTTTCTATGATTTGTTACAAGATGTTGATAATGACTTATTCTTTAGTACTCTGTATAAATGAGACACTTCCATTTTTATAGTTTGCTGATGTTTATTAAAAAGTTATGAAATTACTGTGCTGTACTGTGCTGTTTAGTTAACACAGGTTCTGAATCCTGCTCCTGACGTTTTCCCTGCTTTAACACTGTCATTGAGGGTTTGTTAATGCGCTGATTTGATTAAGGCCAACAGAGTTACTGAGGTGACTGTGCGCTGATCTGGAGCAAGGTTTCTTAAATCACTGTGGGCTTGAAACACCCTGAGGCTCATACTGAGGGGATCCCAGTGGTCCATACAGGACCTGCAATGGCAAGTTGCAATAAAATAATTACTGACTTAATGATAAACTATAAAATGTTTCCAAACAGAAAACAGTGAAAGGAGGTCTGCAAAACACAGCACAAAAGATTTGCCTCTTGACTTGAAACCAGATATTCTTCCTCTGCTGTTTCAGCAGCCCACCTGCAAAATTATGAACAAACTTTTAGGAACATTCTACATAATTTGCTACCATCCTGTTGATGTTTTAATGTCCACTGTTGCACATTACATCTTGCAGGATTGGACACTGTACTAAAAAAAAATCCTAAAAATTAAGTAAAAAGGTGAGTGTTCTTGTGGGCCTTCATGCCACAAACAAGTGGGCCTGGAGGTGGAAAAGGTTGAGACTGATCTGGAGTTTACCTGCTGTAAGAACTCATGTTGACATTCTGATGGAATTAAAGTATTAAGAGGCTTGTTTTTATAGCTGTAGAGCATTGTGGGTATAAAATGAACTGCTGTGCTGAGTTGAATGCTTCTGTTAAGGTGTGAAGAGTTTTGAAAGTCAACTTAAAGGTTTTCAATAATTGTAAAAAACAAATTGTAGTGTTTTAGTCCAGCAGGTGGCACTGTTTAATAAGGCATTATTTTATCAGTGGAGGCTGGATGTAGAGAAAGGTGCTTCATACTTGGTCATATTTGCAAACTAGTTATTTAACTCCAATCCTTCAATTTCTACTCTCACTCACAATCCCACCTTCAGCTCCATTAAACTCACTACAGTCTCTATTAGTTCATGATTATTACGCCATGTAACAATTTTCAAAAAAAATTATGTTCCCAGTTGTTAAGTGTGTTTTCCTGATTGTTTGTACCCTAAATGAATAGAAAAAAGTTATTATTCCCTGTAAACTTTGCTTTTGTGGTCAGCACAATGATATTTTGAAATTGATCTATTTTTAAGGATATTCGCCATATTTCAAGATACTTAAGAAGCTTCTGGAATTGTGAGAACTATCAAGAAGTTTCTAGAACTGTCCAGAATTATCTAGAACTTTCTGGGACTGTACAGAATTGTAGGTAGCTGTATAACTACAGTTATATAGGGCCACTATAGCCCTTCCTGAGAGACGGAGAGACATGATCTAATTGATTGGGATTGCATAGTAAGTGGGCAACAGCCATCACAGACAAAGGGGAATTGACCTAGACAGAGAGGTGTGAATTCATTCTCTATTCAGATTCTGATAACGACAGTATTCACACTTCACACCACACCCATTACAGGAGGAGCTTAGGAAGGACCACTACTTTCAAATGTATATATTGTGTGTTACTCTGCTACCGGGTGATCAGTCTTGCTCTGCTGAATCCTCAGTACACTCTTGTACTTTGATACTGCATGGAATAAAGATTGACCATTTTTATCGAGTTTGGAGAGACATCCTTTTTCCTTACAGTACACAGCAACTTAGTCAATTTAGATGGCATCAAGAGGTTGCATACATCCAGCAGACGCATTTTGCTATGTATGTGGCCATTTTATAAAGACAAATTGCTACTTCTGCACGGTGGACCCTTCCAAATGTTGCACTGGCAAAAATGCAACGCCTGTAACGTATCCTGACATTCCTTCATCTATTGCCCCAGTATCACACTGCCCTGAACTTCCTGTACCAACACCTCCAGACAGAGCAACACCACCTTCAGAAGAAAGCAGCAGGTCAGACACCCAGAAAGATGTTGAAGATCACGATTTCTCTTCATGTGCAGATGAGGAGCAGAAGCCATACTACCCTAACCAAAAAGACCTCAACGATCTGATCAGAGACCTTGGTCTCACCAAGTCCAACGCAATCAAGGCTCAAGCAATGGAACTTATTAGATGAAAGCGTCCAAGTCACAGGTCAGAGGAAGCGTCACCAAGTTTTTTCCACCTTCTTCAGTCATCAAAACGGACTGTGCTTCTGCAAAAATGTGGCCGGTAGGTATCACCTGTAACCCGAATGAGTGGCGTCTCTTCATAGACAGCTCATTCAAGAGCCTCAAAGCCGTGCTGCTTCACAATGGGAACAAGTACCCATCTCTTCCTGTAGCTCACTCGGTGCACCTGAAAGAGGAATACACCAGTGTCAAGATGTTGCTAGGTGCCTTGAAGTATGATGAGTATGGCTGGGAAGTTATTGGAGATTTCAAAATGGTGTCATTCCTGATGGGCCTCCAAGGTGGTTTTACTAAGTATCCTTGCTTTATTTGCCTTTGGGACAGCCGGGATACTAAAGCGCACTACCACAGGCGGGACTGGCCTCAGCAGACAGAGTTCACTGTGGGGAAGAACAATGTAAAGTGGGAGCCACTGGTGGACCCACGCAAGGTGCTGATGCCACCACTACACATCAAGTTGGGGCTCATAAAACAATTTGTCAGGGCTCCAGATAAGGAGTTGAGAGCTTTCAATTACCTCCAAGATCTTTTCCCTAAGCTGTCTGAAGCAAAGATCAAAGCTGGTGTCTTCGTCGGACCACAAATCAAGAAGATCATAGAGTGCAGTGAATTTCCCAAGAAGCTGAATAGGAAGGAGAGAGCGGCTTGGAACAGTTTTGTCGCAGTGGTTCGCGGCTTCCTAGGCAATCATAAAGATGAAAACTATGTACAACTGGTCCAGACTCTGATAAAGAACTATGCTGCAATGGGCTGCAGGATGTCACTCAAAATCCATATCCTTGATGCTCATCTTGATACGTTCAAAGAGAACATGGGAGCTTATTCAGAGGAGCAAGGCGAGTGCTTCCACCAGGACATTATGAACTTTGAATGCCGTTACCAAGGACAATATAACGAGAACATGATGGGCGACTATATTTGGGGATTGATTCGTGAATCTGATTTGCAGTATAGTCGTAAATCTCGGAAAACCACACACTTCTGAACAGTTTTTGGTAATCTGTGTAAATTTGCAATGCCTATAGTGTTCTTAGTCTGACTGTATAAATGAGATGCAAAATCGTCTGTTTCTATAATGAAAATTCATCATTTTCGTTGCCGTGGTCACAAAAGCGAAGTTTATGATGAATGTAAGCAATTTTTAATTTGTTTTAGACATAAGGAATTGGAATATAACATTAAAATGCTGGGAACAAAACTTGTGTTACATAGTGTTATCAGTGTTATTAACAGTTGGTTAACAGATGCAGAAGATCTTCATTTTCACTCTCCAAAACATTCACACGAGAAAATGGTCCGTCTGTTCTTCTAGACAGAAAAGATCCAAAATCTCGACTTTGAAGGTAGGTTTACTATAAATGGAGGATCTGAACATCATTAAGACCCTCAGAATTGATCTTAAAGCTGGAAAACTTGTTTTTATTGGTTATAAACGGCTGTTTCATTGTTCTGTCAGTCTTGTTCTGTGTCATGTGTAAAATGGCAGACCACTCGAACAACCACAGAAGAAATGCATTTCGTATAAGAATGTAAAAATGCTCCAACGCGGCTTTATTTTTATAGTTAACTTTCTATGAACTGAATGAATATTAATCAGATTACAGAGTAAACCAGACAGATTTTTTTTACCTCAGGAGAGTCTCGCATCTGGTAAACTGAAGCTGTGACCACCACCACTGTTCCTCCATTTTAACAGCTTTAATATGCTTTTACAGGAAGAAGATGATGAGACAGGTTAAACCATCTTTACTCAGCTGTCTAAATAGATCTTACATTTATTAACTGTTATTCTCCTGTAGTTTCCACTAGAGGAGCGTAAGGAACATTTTTTTCTTCAAGTAGCATGATCTGAACTGAGGCTGTATGTAATGTTAGCCTTGCCACCACCTTTGTTGAGCCAGTAGGGTCTGGCAATCACAAGGCTAAATTACTATGCACCCACAAAAAATAAAACCAAACCCACATAGATTCTATTACACATTTCAGACTTTAGACATTTCAATTCAGTTCAGAATTACACAAGTAGGGCAAAAAGGCCAGACATAAAATCTAGAATTAAAAGAACACAAAAGCAGTAATAACTTCTAAAACTTCTAGAAAACCTACACAGCACATAGCTCAATACAACAAAAGCAAACAACTGCACAAACATATGAAACGCTCATTACACTGCACCTTTCCAGCGTTGATGCGTTGATCACAGGGAACCCGAACAAAACAGGGTACAGAATTACACAAGTATAACAGGGATTATATTTCTTTACCACAAGCACACAACTCTAAAAAGGCTTCCAGGTTTAATTAATAATCAAATCAAATTTATTTGTATAGCGCTTTTTACAACGGATGTTGTCATAAAGCAGCTTTACAGAATTTCAGAAAAGACAAAGTTTTAACAGGATTGTAAAAAAAAATGTTAATAACATTGCCCGATTTAAAATGTTCACCTATTTTATTAAGTTTAAATAAAATAAACATCCACAAAAGAGGCCAGGCTGACTGATCAAAACCCTAAAAAGGAACAAACTGACCTGGCGTTTTAGTAGTCCAGGAATAACCCTGCACAGCCCCGGCGCGGCGTCCGGTTATCGCCCCAGGCCGCCCCTTTAAGGAGTCGCTCCAGCAGCGCTTCGCCAGTCTTTACTCAGGACGGTCAGCAGCTCTGTCGCCAAAACGCCACAATTAGAGTCAATTAGCTGGACCACTCGCTCACGAGCCACCGTCCACACTGCTGCTCCCGCCAGCCTCACAACTCCGGCATTTTATACTAGAGGTGTCGTCACGACTGTAGTCGGCGCCATGTTGTTTTGCCCAACATAAGGAATTCCGGGTCTCCATTTCTCTACGGGCCAGAATGAACAGCGTTTCAGAAAAATCGCCTCTATCGTCCCCTGTGTTAAACATGAATGTTCAGAGCCCGTTTATTCCTGAGAACATTCTCCTCTCTAACACCACTGGATCCACTGAATTATGAGGTGGTTAAAGAGCTGAAATATGAATATCGCTGTATGTGAGCTAAAGCTACTGCGCACTGAATTCACCTCATCAGACTGTCAGCCCAAGTGTTCAGACTGAGTGCAGATTCGAAGGGGTTAGAACTAAATCACCAGGTTTCCCTGCAGTTCTCTGATCTTCATCTGATGTTCAGTGAAACACTGCAGATCTCTCCTTTCATCTGGATTTGAAGTGATCTACAAAGGGACCTGCTCTCAGGCGGATCCAGTACAGACTCAGCTGAATACTCACTGCCCTGATACACTGATTTCGCCTCTCTGATTTCGGTTAATGGGGTTCATATAGTTAATATAGTTAGAAGTGTTTTTTTTTCTCTCATTTGATCTTGTTCATTTTGTGTGTTTTAGCTTATGGTTCAAGGATCCATTGTGATCAAGCTTTTCTTTGATTTTGTATTTATTTCATAAGTTATTATTGCTGGTTATTATTGTTTCCCCCTGCAAAGGTGAATGACTGGTATGTGCTAGGTAGGGTAGACCAGTTGATATCTATTTAAGGAGCAATATACACTGCTCAAAAAAATAAAGGGAATGCTTAAACAACACTATATAACTCCAAGTAAATCAAAGTTCTGTGAAATCAAACTGTCCACTTAGGAAGCAACACTGATTGACAATCAATTTCACATGCTGTTGTGCAAATGGAATAGACAACAGGTGGAAAATATTGGCAATTAGCAAGACACACTCAATAAAGGAGTGGTTCTGCAGGTGGGGAGCACAGACCACTTCTCAGTACCTGTACTTTCTGGCTGATGTTGGTGGTGCTTTCACACTCGTGGTAGCATGAGATGGACTCTACAACCCACACAAGTGGCTCAGGTAGTGCAGCCCATCCAGGATGGCACATCAGTGCGAGCTGTGGCAAGAAGGTTTGCTGTGTCTGTCAACGTAGTGTCCAGAGGCTGGAGGCGCTACCAGGAGACAGGCCAGTACACTAGGAGACATGGAGGAGGCAGTAGGAGGGCAACAACCCAGCAGGAGGACCACTACCTCCGCTTTTGTGCAAGGAGGAACAGGAGGAGCACTGCCAGAGCCCTGCAAAATGACCTCCAGCAGGCCACAAATGTGCATGTGTCTGCGCAAACAGTGCAGACACAGAAACTGACTCCTTGAGGATGGTATGAGGGCCTGACGTCCACAGATGGGGGTTGGCATTTGCCGGAGAACACCAGGATTGGCAAATTTGCCACTGGCGCCCTGTGCCCTTCACAGATGAAAGCAGGTTCACACTAAGCACGTGACGGAGTCTGGAGACGCCGTGGAGAGCGATCTGCTGCCTGCAACATCCTTCAGCAGTTTGGCAGTGGGTCAGTAATGGTGTGGGGTGGCATTTCTTTGGAGGGCCGCACAGCCCTCCATGTGCTCGCCAGAGGTAGCCTGACTGCCATTAGGTACCAAGATGAGATCCTCAGACCCCTTGTGAGACCATATGCTGGTGCGGTTGGCCCTGGGTTCTTCCTAATGCAGGACAATGCTAGACCTCATGTGGCTGGAGTGTGTCAGCAGTTCCTGCAAGATGAAGGCATTGAAGCTATGGACTGGCCCGCCCGTTCCCCAGACCTGAATCTGATTGAACACATCTGGGACATCATGTCTCACTCTGTCCATCAACGCCACGTTGCACCACAGACTGTCCAGGAGTTGGCGGATGCTTTAGTCCAGGTCTGGGAGGAGATTTACATTTATGGCTGACGCTCTTATCCAGAGCGACTTACAATTTGATCATTTTACACAAGTAGGCCAAGGTGGTGTTAGGAGTCTTGGCCAAGGATCCTTATTGGTTTAGTGTAGGGTGCTTGCCCTGGTCGGGGATTGAACCCCAGTCTTCAGCGTAGAAGGCAAAGATGTTACCCACTACACTATCCAACCACCGTATAGTTTGTCATCTAGAGCAGACAGTATGTCACAACATCTACAGATATTTCATGTCACTGTCAGAACAAAATCTGGTATCTCCAAAAAGATGCTATACTGGAGGATTTTTCTTTACTTTCAATAACTCGCTGCTGTCCAAAAAAATTTGAACACGATGGCGGTCCTTTAAACTGTGTAAAAAAACTTCATGATGGATAGAAATGGATGTAGAGAAAGGTGTATCATACCTGTAGGTAGTACTTACAAACTAGTTATTGAACTCCACTCCTCCTTCACTTTCTACTCTCACTCAATCCCACCTTCAGCTCCATTAAACATTACAGTCATGGCTTAAAGACGTTCATTATTTTTTAACAGTTGGTTTTGCAGAAGATCTTCGCCTTTACAATCTTCACTCTCCAAAACATCCCAAACAAAGGAGAAAATGCTCTGAATGTTCTTCTACATAGAGAGAAGGAACTGCATACTTTGAAGGTAAGTTTACTATAAATGGATCTGAACACCATTAAGACCCTCAGAATTGATATTAAAACTGCAAAAGCCATTTATATTGGTCATAAACAGATGTTTTGTGTTTATTGTTCTGTCAGTCTTGTTCTGAGGTGATGTGTAAAATGCTGGCTTTAAAACAACCACAGACACGCATTTCATATAAATAATACTACTAATACTGCTTTATTTATGTTAACTGTTTTATTGGATTTACACAATAAAAGTACACACAGTAAATCAGACAGAAAGGAGTTTTTTTTTACCCAGGATGGTTTCAAAGTTGGTAAACAAAGAGACAGAGTGAAGCTGCTACCACCACTGTTCCTCAAGTTTAACAACTTCAATACACTTTTAAGGGAAGAAGATCAGACGTGGTAATCCACCTTTACTCAGCTGTCTAATTCATCTTATTACATGTACTAACTGGTATTTTCCTGGAGTTTCCACAAGTGGTCATTTTTCAAGTAGCATGTTCTAAACTGTAGCTTTGTGTCTTATTAGCTACACTGGGTCCCTTTCGTTTCATTACATTAATGCAGAAAATGGCTTTAGCATCCCGCTTAAACAGGACTATGATAATAATAACACCTTTTTTTCAGATCTTTATAGTGTAAAAAGAACAATCAAGATTAAAATTTTAATGTTTTTTCACTTAAAACCTTTTTCAGGCATAACAAGTTTGGATTCTCATGGTTTTATGAGCAGTAGAACAAGTCACTCCAGTAAACGGCAATTAACCTCAACTGAAATGACCCACTGAGTCTTTCTGTGTGTCCTGATGTAGTCGCATAACTTTTTTTGTAATGGCCAACAGAATTAAAATTGCATATAAAATGTATTGTATCAAAAGCTGCAGGTCATGCAGATGGCCTTTGGTGGAAGAAGGAAATTCGGGGTACTGGAGATTTGGACTGAGCTGTAGAAATTCAATCTACATTAAGATAACTACTGTGACAAACTGGAAAATGCTGGAAAAAAATTTAAATTAAATTGATTAAACGGCAGTTTGTGTGTCAGGTTCAGACAGAATTCAGACAGTTGCAGACCAAACTGAAGTAAAATAGGTTTATTAGCTAAAGGAGATTCCAAAATCAAGGTTGGCCAGTCCAAAGCCAAACCAAGAAAATGGTAACCATAAGGGAAGTCCAGAAAACAGTGCAGAAATCTTGTCTTTTGCCATGCCTTTTTTGTATGTTGGCATTTCTGTTTCGACCTCCTCTTTTGGATTTTTTTTTGTACTCAGGATACAGAGCAGAAGTGCAGGACTCCATGGCTGACAGTAACCATAAGGAAAGTCCAGAAATCCAGAAATGATCAAGGCAGAAATACCAGCAATACTAAGAGGGCTAGGCAAAAAGACAAGGTCAAAATCAAACAAGCACTGGTCACAGAAAAGTAAACCAAGACTGGAAGACTCAGTAGGGCCCTGTATAACAAAGTGCCAAGAAACTGAGGGAGGGGGTGTATATGTAGTGTGCATAACAGATGAGTTGAATCAGTAATCAGGTGAAGAGGAACAGTGGAGTCACATGAGGTAGATCTGGGGTCATGTGATCAAGTGGGGTGGAGTCTGGAGGCTGGGAAGTAGTAATTGTGTGATGGGAGGGAAGCGTGACATCCTGACTTTTCTCAGTACGTCCTCTGGTACTGTTTCTGGTATAAAACATCTTTTCATTATTCTAATTTGTGCTAATTTGGTATTTTATACTTAAGAATGCACAGCGTACGGGAACCCAGCCACTTAGTTAGTTGCCTCATGTAATTTTTTATATAAATATAAATAATTTTATAATTTATCTTTTTTTTCAAGAAAATAAATAATACTTTTATAATGTAAACTATTACACAATGTTGCTAGGGGACATTATCCAGTTTGTGGTCTAAAAACAGTCCTGCAGAGCTGAGATGGATCCCTTTGATCAGATCCCAATCTCTTACAGAACTGCTTTTTGCTCCATACCTTGATTTAACAGGAGGAGTCAGACTGTGGGGCTCTTTTGAAGCTTGCATTGGTAAAGTCTCCAGTAACACTGAGCCTCATTAACCAACATTTTCCTAAGTTTGTTCTTAAATGTGTTCTTGAGAAAGTGTATGTAGATTCTGTTTTTACCTAAGAACCAATTCCAAATAAGAAGACTGGTGACTGTCAGAAACGTGAAAACTACATAAGTGGTTGTTTTGTTATAAAAACCGTTTGTGAAAGAAGCCCAGTGAGAAGAGCTCTTGCAGCGCCAGTTTTTATGGAGATGCAGTGTAAACACAGATAATCATGGAAATTAGTTTCCTTTCATCATCATCATCATCGTTAACCACTTAATTCAGATGGAGTCATAGTAGGGACAGCAGAGAATCCCAGATGACCCCGCCCTTTCCCGGAGACCCCAAGCCGCTCCCAGGCCAACTTGGAGATATACTTCCTCCAGCAGGTCCTAGGACGACCCCAAGATCTTGGCCCAGTAGGCCGTGCCTGGTACACCCCCACTGAGAGGAGTCCAGGGTGCTATTTACAAAGGGTACAAAGTTTTAAACAGAACTGGATTCTTGCAGTCAGATCAGCAGTTATGTTCCTGTGTGACAGGAGATATAACGGAGACGGTGAAACAGTGGCTGTGTTTAAGCTCCCATTAAGAATGCTAAGAGACTGCGCCGACCAGCTCTCGGACGTCCTGGCGGACATCTTTAACGCCTCCCTCATCCAGGCAGCAGTCCCCTCTTGCATGAAGACTGCCACCATCATCCCGGTCCCCAAGAGCTCTGCAGTGACGGGTCTAAATGACTACCGGCCAGTGGCCCTCACGCCGATAGTAACAAAGTGCTTTGAAAGACTGGTTCAGACCCACATCAAAGCCACCATCAACGTCACTGTGGATCCACACCAGTATGCGTACAGGAGGAATCGATCCACAGAGGATGCCATCTCCTACTTCACATCTGCTTTCAACACCATGATTCCTCAGACCCTGATAACAAAACTCTCCTCACTTGGACTGAGCTCTTCCATGTGCAACTGGGTCCTAGACTTCCTGACCAACAGGCCGCAGTCTGTGAGGATCCACAACATCTCCTCCCCCACCATAACCCTCAGCACTGGCTCCCCTCAGGGCTGTGTGTTGAGCCCCCTCCTGTTTACACTGCTTCCATATGACTGCTCACCTATCCATCCAGGCTGTCATATTGTGAAGTTTGCGGACGACACAGCAGTGGTTGGATGCATCACAAACAGAGATGAGTCCAACTACAGGCAGGAGGTGGAACACCTGGAGGGTTGGTGCAGAGAAAACAACCTCTGCATCAACGTAAAGAAGACGAAGGAGATGATTGTGGACTTCAGAAGGGGCCATCATGACCACCTCCCTCTGCACATTGGAGGTTCTGAGGTGGAAGTGGTCGACAGCTACAGGTACTTGGGTGTGCACCTGAGCAGCAACCTCACCTGGAGCAACAACACTTCCACTCTGGTCAGGAAGGCACATCAGCGGCTCTACTTCCTCAGGAGGCTGAGACGAGCTGGACTCGAGAGGCCAGTCCTCACCTCTTTCTACAGATGTGTGGTGGAGAGCGTCGTGTGCTCCAGCATCAACGTGTGGCATGGAAGCTGCTCTGCTGCAGATAGGAAAGCACTGCAGAGGGTGGTGAAGGCTGCACAGAGGATTGCTGGAGTCAGCCTCCCCAGCACCACAGACATTTACACCTCCAGATGCAGGAAAAGGGCTACCTGCATCAGGAAGGATCCCACCCTCCCAGCACATGCACTTTTTGTCCCGCTCCCCTCAGGCAGGAGGCTGCGGAGCATCAAGTGCAAAACAACCAGACTCAGAAACAGCTTCATACCAGAAGCTGTAAGGCTCCTAAATTCCAACTGACACTTACAAGAACAAGTACTGTTACAGGCACTGTCACTTTAAACCGCACTGAGACACTTTATCTAGACACTTTATCCACTGCTCTAAGCCAATATCATGCTGCTATAGCAAACTTGCACTCTGGACTTCATATTGCTGCTAACTTCCTACTCTCCCTCTCTTGTGTACTTTCTATTTATTTATCTATTTTAATAACAGCTCTTGGGTGTAAACTGGACCATGAGATCTTAATTTCGTTCCACCTCATGTACCATGCGATGCGAATGACAATAAAATCTCCTTGAATCCTTGAATCCTTGAATCCTTGAAGAATGTTCTTTCACATGCTGCATGCAGTTACACACTTCCACCAGAGGGGTCCCCATCCATCCATCCCTCCATTCATCCATTTTCTAAGCCGCTTCTCCGTCAGGGTCGCGGGGGGGGGTGCTGGAGCCTATCCCAGCAGTCTTCGGGCGGAAGACTGGACACACCCTGGACAGGTCGCCAGTCCATCGCAGGGCAGACAGACAGACACAGACAGTCACTCACACACTCACACCTAGGGGCAATGTAGCATGTCCAATTGGCCAGACTGCATGTCTTTGGACTGTGGCGACAGCACTACCCACCACGCCACCGTGCCGCCCCCCCAGAGGGGTCCCCAAATCCCCAAAACTTATAGAGTAGCAGAGTGTTGATATACTGCTTCTGGTGCAGTATTGATCTTCATGAAGTTTATTAATTGTTTTTAACTCAGTGTTTCTTAATGATAAAAGATAGAAGTTCTGTAATTACTGGCCTAAGCGATTTTTTGCACCCAATATGACTTGAATCATCTTATTCAACTGACTAATATGACTAATAATACATAATGTGACATGTTTGTCGTGCACTTTCTGTTCATTCTGATAAAATGACCCTGTGGGGTAGAGAAATGTCCCTTACATGGGTACCTGTGGGTCATTAAAATGTCTTAATTTATGTGAAATTACATGTTACAAATTAAAACCCTTATACGCATTAAAATATATTTAATTTGAATTGATATGGTCTTATATTTTAGAATACAGACAAGCTGTTTGTTTTAATGTGTTGTAATCGTGTTGTTCCTGGAAGAATGTAATTTCACTCCACTGTCTACTTGTATATAGATAGAATGACAACGAAAGCCTCTTGACTTGACTTGATCAAATGGTGCTAAACGGCTCTTATGATTTAGCGACCATTCATATTCAGTCAGTAACATCTCTAGGACTTTCCAGATGGCCTACAGCAATGCTTTCTCCCATAAAATTGGTGCATTAATTGTAAACTGTCTTAAGCCTTCTGTCCAGCTCCTGAAGTTCTAACCAATGGGAGAGCTTGTCTGTGTCTATGTAGATACTCCAGAGAAAACTGTCCTGACTGAATAATTTTCCATTGAACATTTCATAAGTTTAAGCCATTTGTTTCCACTCAAACCGCAACAATAAAATCAGAGTATTACTACAAAATAAATGAGTATTACTACAAATCTTACAGTTAGCGTAATGACATTAAACAATTTAAACAATGATCTAAACATTAAGCTTAAATAAAAATTAAATATAAATTCAGAGAAGGAAATTTTTATGATTTTTCAGTTACATTAACGTTGTAGCTTGAATGTAAAACTAGTCTGATTCTTTGGTATGTTGGAAAATGCATTTAGTCTGTGTTTGTAAAAACTGTTTATATTGATCTCTGAGCTTTTGTTTTTCTGTTAAGAACTTTTAAGAACATGATTTGCTTGTAAGGACATAATAAATATATGTACTCTTCCAATTTCCAGAGAAGTTTGCATATTTTATAAAATGCAATGAAAACAAGAATCTGTGATTTATTTTCTCAAACCTTTATACTGACAAACATACAAATAAATTACTTTTAGTGTTTTTCCTGACCAAAGTGATAGAATTTTGTAAATATAAGGCTCAGACTTTTCTGGTCCACCATAAATGATGCTGCAGTTACCTTAACAGCACACCAGCACTAGAATGTAACTTCACTGCTATTTAAGAGCAGTGATTTGAAACAGAACCTGGAAGCAAATCTCTGCTTCATCCTCTTTTTCACAATGTTCTTGCAAATGGTCCACAACTGTATTCACATTCTTTGATTCTCTTGAAAACAGGGAAGAGACATCATGAGCTGAGGCATGCGCTAAACATTTTATGAATGCAGCAAAGGAGTGGCCCACTAAAAATAAATTAAGCAAGTAAATGTTTATGAAGCATATTGTGTCCACTCTTCTTAATATAACCTCACTGCATGTAAAATCATTCACTGGGGTAAAATTTTAACAAATTAAAAAACAAAATGAATTTGTGATTAATCTGGATTACCTACACAAAGGCATGTAATTCATTACAGTTGCATTTTTAAAATGTTTACAAGTCTCAGTAATTAAACACTGTCAAGTTGGTTAGCTTACATAGCAACACTGAATTCACCATTTACAACACTGAACAAAAAACAACATTATTGTTCAACAGGGGGAATGTAAAAAAAAATCATGTAACGTCAAAAGACAACAAGGTATAACTACTTTAGCTACTTCCGAATTAACAATAGACAGCTATCTAACCCTGGCTGGGTTTCCCTAAAGCGTCTTAACACAAAGATAATTCTTAAATGGTAGACTAGCATCACACTGAACACTCCCATTCCCAGTTAAGAAGATCTTAACAAGATGCTTTTTTTAGCACACATTGGACAGGGCCTTAACTTTGAAGTTAAGCTATAAAGAAAGGATTGCAGACATTGTCAAGTTTGTTTCTCCCTGAAAATGAAAACAGCTCTACCAAATGAACATGTTTAATAGAAAAATTGAGTAAAAACTTTAAATAAGACATTAAAATAAGCAAATTCTCCATATCAGACACATTATAAAGACTTTGTCTGCATTCTCATTCACTGGCCACTGTAATATTTTCTACTAAGGTGGTTTCAGCTATATTAAATATGGAAATGTGAAAAGTGTCTATTCTGTTTTAAAGCTAGATGAACAAAACACAATTTTGCATTTTACAAATAATTGTTGTTGCTAAACATAAACAGGCGTCTGTCCCGTCTAGGCTTTTTCATTACAGACCTTATAATCAACAATGCTTTGATTTAATAAACACTAGTAATTACCCCACACAAAACAACAGTCTCCCAGCACCTTAATCATGTGACTGCTTTACCACCAGTTCAAAAGACAGACAGCTTAATAAGGTTTAAAGCTAAAATACCTACTTCATTGAAAAACCACAATGTATAAAGCAAAGGATGCTGAAAAAAGTTTAATTGCCACAAGTAGTAATAAATCATGTGGAAACAGATGAAGAAAAACATTCATGTAGCTTTGTGCTAACATTAGCTTGGCACAAGTGATAATTACATTAGCAGGATTAACAAAGACTACTCACGTTCATAAATTAAGAAAATCCTAATTAATATTACAAGTAAATTAATAGAAGTTGTAAGAATCTTGGTAGGTGAAAAATGAACAACCTAAACAGTCCAAAATTGTTGCTGTCTCACCTTCTCCTTTTATTTATAATAACCTTTAGACAAAAAAAATGGGTTGACATCCATCATTACAACAGAAACACAATATTAGTTAAATTAGAAAGCGAACAACTACTAATCATTAAATGTAGAGCTTATCAATTGCCTTTACAGAATATTAAAAATGATAATCTTAGTGACTGCTGCAGAACATGCCTCTTTGGGAGCTGAGTTGGGGAATATAAAGCATCACACCTTCCCACTGGGTATGTGGGTCATAGCCTTGACTTGATGTTCAGCACAGGAAAATACATTTCACTGCTGTCTGAAAAAAACCTTTGTTTTCTGACATAATTTGTAAATTCCCGTTGCCTTTTACATTGTCTGTAAATTTCATGATGAACGGACCAAAAGAAAGATGTCTGGTTTAATTGACTTTTGCACATGTTTTTTCCTTCTCCTTCTTCTGTCTCAACAGCAGCAACTTGCTTATATTTTAGAAAAAGCTAAAAACCAACAATAGTTTTCTCCCCTCTAAAACAGTAAAGTAGCAGTGTTCTCTCCGTACTTTCACCTTCAGAATGTTGTTTTAGTTACATTACAATATATCATTACTGCCTGTTTCCACCACTGCTCTTAGTATACTTGTGTGTCTTCACAGTTTTTGAATGTCTGAAAGTCTTCCCACACTCTGAGCAGTGATACGGCTTCTCTCCTGTATGAATGAGCTGGTGTTCTTGAAGGTTACTATGTCGATTAAAACTCTTCCCTTACTCTGAGCAGTAATATGGTTTTTTTCTCCTGTGTGAATGCACTGGTGTTGTTGGAGATTGTTCTGTTGAGTGAAACTCTTCCCACACTCTGAGCAGTAATATGGTTTAACTCCTGTGTGAATCTGCTGATGTAGTTGGAGATGACTTTGATAATTAAAAGTAAAAGTAGATAAAAAAACACACTCTGAGCAGTGACAGTGCTTCTCTCCTGTGTGGATGCGCTGGTGTCGTTGGAGATTACTTTGTTGACTAAAGGTCTTTCCATAGACTGAGCAGTGATGTGGTTTAACTCTGTATAAATATGCTGGTGTTTTTGGAGAGTACTCTGTAGAGTAAAGATCTTGACACACTCTAAGCAGTGATAGGGCTTTTCTCCTGTGTGAATGAGCTGGTGTGCTTAGAAAATGTGTGTGTGTATATATTAGTGCGTACAAGCCTGGTTTTACAAATACATTTCTTCCAGCAACTTTGATAAACAGAGCAGTAAAGATCCATTGAAACTCAGGCCCGTAGCCAGGGGGGATCGAAGGGTTCGTTCGATCCCCCCACCCAGCCCCCAGTAGGTGGCGGTAATTCCCCCATTTCTGTTGTTAGCTAGTGGAAAGAATAAGAATCAGGGGATTAAGTTACTTGAGAAAATGGGTAAAAAAGAAGACAAGGAGCGAAAACGGAAGAAATCGGCGGCAACATTGTCCCAAAACATTGGTGATTGTTCAAAAAAAGGCCCAAAATCGGTAAGCTGCTGAGTGCAGGGCTTCTATTTCTTTACAACTCCCCTGCGTTAACAGTGCCGGACAGACAATGGTGGGTCATTTCATGTGAAATCAGACACTTTGGGGCCCGACCAACACGGATTTTAATCAAACTTTGTGTGCCTTTTTAGTGGCAATGTAGAACCCCAGAACTGCATTTGCATAAATCTGCCACTAATATAAAGGGAGAAATGGACTAAGAATGTTTTAAGTAAGAGGGTAGGGCACTACACATTCAACCTTGATTATGTCAATTTAAATTACAAACAGATGGTTTTGATGCTGTTTGAAAGCTCTTTTCTGGCTCTACAGAGTACACAAACAACATTGAACTCAACAGTTAGCCGAGTATAAATTATGAGATATTAAAATACTAAAATCTGAATATAAAAAAAAAAAAAATTTAAATGGTCAGTATCTTTTCCACACCTAGCTTGCAATGTCATGAACAACCTCTGAAATATTAGTGGCAGATTCATGCAAATGCAGTTTTGGAGTTCTACCTTGCCACTAAAAAGGCACACAAAGTTTGATTAAAATCTGTGTCGGTTGAGTTCCAAAGTGTCCGATTTCCCGTAAAATGACCCTAAAGGAGAGGAAAAACAGACAGACAGTGAAGGCAAGACCCAATTAAAAAATAAAGAAAAAGAAGGCGAGATACAAAAGATGGAAGGGAAAAAAAAGACAATGAAGAAAAGCAACAGAGACAGACAGCAACAGAGATACAGAGGAGGGAGAGCAACAACAGACCTAGGTGAGCAACAGAGAGAGACAATGAAGTCCCAGCACAGTTGTAGGAAGATTTGAATAAGACGGAACACTTCCATTTATATCATTATTAATTCATGTTTAAGTTTTAATGATCATACCGATAGTGTACCTCATGAAGTAATTCTTATCTATTTATGTCAACAGTAGAGAGATCAACAACATCAGAGACAGACAATGGAGGGCAGCAACAGAGACAATGGAACAAAGCAACAGACAACTGAGGTGAGCAACAGAGACAGACAATGAAGTCACATCACAGATGTAGGAAGTTTGAGTAACACTTACATTTGTATCAAATTTATGTTAACAGTGGGGAGCAACAGACGAACAAATAAGGACAGCAACAACAGACTCACAACAAACTTATAATGAATAAAATATGTTTAAATTAAAAGGTTTGAAGTGTGCTCGTGTATTTAGGGGGCATTGGAGTAGAGAGCCAATTGAAGTCCACTTTTGGGGGAAAAAGATCCCCCCCATCACAATGCTGGCTACGGGCCTGAAACAGCAGTATCAAAATAAGAACTTACATGAGTGCTTTGGTGATTAAAACTCTTTGCACATTGTGAGCAGGAGTGAGTTCTCTCTTTACTGTGTTTCCTGTGTTTCTCTGTGAGATATGTTTGTGTGGAGGACACCAGGTGACGTTTGCTGAGTATTGTGTACTGAGCGTGAACTTCTAGACACCAATCTCTTACATTTAACCTGTTTCTGCAGCTTACCATTCCTCTGGGTTGAATGTCCTGATGTGTATGTAGATGTAAATTTGAGCAGTGTAGGAAAGTGATGGAGGAGCAGTCGAACTTTTGAAAGAAGATGGCATTCACTTCTGGAAGAATAATAAAAGAAAAGAAAATCTAAACTCAATGTGCAGAAAGTGTGAAAGAATGAATCTCAATCTGATGTAAAAAAGCCAAACAACTTATTACTCAAACTCTATAAATGGACACTTTTAAGCTCATTTCTGGTTTTGATTTTTCTGCCGTTGTAGTTAAATAGCAAAACTGTGCATTGAAGAATTTGACAGAACATAGATCAATATATTATTTTATTTTTAAATAATGCATTGGTCTATATTCTGTCTTATTTGGTTGCCCTTCATATACCCTAGAAAAGGTTAGTTTTCTGGAAGTTGGTGGTTTGTAGAAATAGCTAATAATGTATTGTTGCCTGTGTGTTTTTAGAACAAGCATTGTAGAGCATGTATTAATAAAAAGTTTCATTCTGAAAAGCACTACCAGGAGACAGGCCAGTACACCAGGAGACGTGGAGGAGGCCGTAGGAGGGCAACAACCCAGCAGCAGGACCACTACCTCCGCCTTTGTGCAAGGAGGAACAGGAGGACTACTGCCAGAGTCCTGCAAAATGACCTCCAGCAGGCCACAAATGTGTATGTGTCTGCACAAACGGTTATAAACTGACTCCATGAGGATGGTATGAGGGCCTGACGTCCACAGATGGGGGTTGTGCTCACAGCCCAACACTGTGTAGAACGCTTGGCATTTGCCAGAGAACACCAGGATTGGCAAATTTGCCACTGGCGCCCTGTGCTCTTCACAGATGAAAGCAGGTTCACACTGAGCACATGTGACAGACGTGACGGAGTCTGGAGACACTGTGGAGAGCGATCTGCTGCCTGCAACATCCTTCAGCATGACCGGTTTGGCAGTGGGTCAGTAATGGTGTGGGGTTTCTTTGGAGGGCCGCACAGCCCTCCATGTGCTCGCCAGAGGTAGCCTGATTGCCATTAGGTACCGAGATGAGATCCTCAGGCCCCTTGTGAGACCATATGCTGGTGCAGTTGGAGTGTGTCAGCAGTTCCTGCCAGATGAAGGCATTGAAGCTATGGACT
The DNA here is from genome assembly GCF_015220715.1 of Pygocentrus nattereri. Taxonomy (NCBI): domain Eukaryota; kingdom Metazoa; phylum Chordata; class Actinopteri; order Characiformes; family Serrasalmidae; genus Pygocentrus; species Pygocentrus nattereri. The sequence continues at coordinate 24,823,679 of NC_051230.1, read as the reverse complement.
GGCCCGCCAATCTCTTACATTTAACCTGTTTCTGCAGCTTACCATTCCTCTGGGTTGAATGTCCTGATGTATACGTAGATGTAAATTTGAGCAGTGTAGGAAAGAACTTTTGATAGAAGATGGCATTCACTTCTGGAAGAATAATAAAAGAAAAGAAAATCTAAACTCAATGTGCAGAAAGTGTGAAAGAATGAATCTCAATCTGATGTAAAAAAGCCAAACAACTTATTACTCAAACTCTATAAATGGACACTTTTAAGCTCATTTCGGGCTTTGATTTTTCTGCCGTTGTAGTTAAATAGCAAAACTGTGCATTGAAGAATTTTAATTTGTACGTGTAGACCGTCTGATACACTCAGGGTTGTTTGTGTCATTGTTTGAGTGACATGGTCTTTCTTCCAATGCAACATCAGGGATTTCATTTTCAGTTTCCACTAGAACACTCGGTATAACATATTCTTCAGCTTCTAGCTCGACTGAGGTTTCAGGTGAGTTTCCAGGTAAGTCAACCAGTTTGGTACTTTCAGGTTGTGAAGGCAATTGCAGTTGTACTGTCAGGTCTCCACCGTTAGTGTCTTCTGTACCTTCAGCAACTGGATTGTCATCATCTGGAATATCAGGCAAGTCCAGGTATGTTCTCATCAGGTAGGTCTCTTTCAGGTAAGTCCTCATCAGGTAGGGTTCTTTCAGGCTTCTCCTTGAAGGCATCTCATAGACAGTAGTGAAACTAGTAGGTTGCATCGCTGGTAGTTCTGTAGAATCATGATGCAATACCTCATCTTCTACCTCCATTTCAGGAATAACAGACTCTTGTTGAACAGAGCAACGGGTGCTGTATTTTTGTGGACTGTGTGAAGCAACTGGCTCTTCAACATGTGCAGGTAAGAAATGGCAAGGCAGGAGTAGGTCTCTGTGCAACGTTCTTACTGGACCCTCTGCAGACTCAGGCTTGACAGTATAGACTGGCAAATCTGCAGCTTGTTTCACCACCATATGAACATCAGGCTCCCATTTGTCAGCAAGTTTGTGTTTACCATGAAGTCGGACTGCTCTTACAAGAACTCTATCGCCAACTTCGAGCTTGGAAGCAGTAATATGCTTGTCAAATCTAGTTTTGTTAGCTTGCGCTACTCTGTCTGCATTTTGTTTGGCTAGTTTGAAGCTTGCATCTAGACGTAATTGTAGTTCACGCACATACTGAGAATGTGACTTGTGAAGTCCGTATGTCAAAGGTAACTTGAAGGCTAAATCTATAGGCAACTTGGGTTGTCGGACAAACATCAATTCGTAGGGAGTGAAACCAGTAACGTCATTCTTCGTGTAATTGTATGCGTGTACAACAGGCTTAACAAAATGTTTCCATTTGGATTTGTCTTCTTCGGTAAGAATTCCAAGAAGATTCAACAGAGTTCAGTTAAAGCATTCGACTAGATTCCCACGAGGATGATATGGCGTAGTGCGGGATTTTCGGATTCCCATGATATGGCATAATTCCTTTATCTAATGTTCAAACGGATAAACTTTATTGTTTTTTGCAAATATTCACTTACTTTGAATTTGATGCCTGCAACATGTTCCAAAGAAGTTGGGACAGGGGCAACAAAATACTGGGAAAGTTGGGGAATACTCAAAAAATACTTGTTTGGAACATTCCACAGGTGAACAGGTTAATTGGAAATAGGTGAGTGTCATGATTGGGTATAAAGGGAGCATCCCTGAAAGGCTCAGTCATTCACAAGCAAGGATGGGGCGAGGTTCACCACTTTGTGAACAACTGCGTGAGCATAGTCCAACAGTTTAAGAACAACATTTCTTAATGTGCAACTGCAAGGAATTTAGGGATTTCATCATCTACAGTCCATAATATCATCAAAAGATTCAGAGAATCTGGAGAAATCTCTGCAAGTAAGCGACAAGGCAGAAAACCAGCATTGAATGCCCGTGACCTTCGATCCCTCAGGCGGCACTGCATTAAAAACCGACATCATTCTGTAACAGATAATACCACATGGGCTCAGGAACATTTCAGAAAACCATTGTCAGTGAACACAGTTCGTCGCTCCATCTACAAGTGCAAGTTAAAACTCTGCCATGCAAAGTGAAAGCCATATATCAACAACACCCAGAAACGCAGCCGGCTTCTCTGGGCCCGAGCTCATCTGAGATGGACTGACGCAAAGTGGAAAAGTGTCTTGTGGTCTGACGAGTCCACATTTCAAACTGTTTTTGGAGATCATGGACGTCGTATCCTCCGGACCGAAGAGGAAAAGGACTGTCCGGATTGTTATCAGCACAAAGTTCAAAAGCCAGCATCTCTGATGGTGTGGGGGTGTGTTAGTGCCCATGGCAGGGTTAACTTGCACATCTGTGAAGGCCCTATTAATGCTGGAAGGTACATACAGGTTTTGGAGCACCATATGCTGCCATCCAAGCAACGACTTTTTCAGGGACGTCTCTGCTTATTTCAGCAAGACAATGCCAAGCCACATTCTGCACGTGTTACAACAGTGTGGCCTCGTAGTAAAAGAGTGTGGGTACTAGACTGGCCTGCCTGCAGTCCAGACCTGTCTCTCATTGAAAATGTGTGCTCATCATGAAGCGCAAAATATGACAACGGAGAACCCGGACTGTTGAACAACTGAAGTGTACATCAAGCAAGAATGGGAAAGAATTCCACCTACAAAACTTCAACAATTAGTGTCCTCAGTTCCCAAATGCTTATTGAGTGTTGTTAAAAGGAAAGGTGATGTAACACAGTGGTAAACATGCTCCCGTCCCAACTTCTTTGGAACGTGTTGCAGGCATCAAATTCAAAATGAGTGAATATTTGCAAAAAACAATAAAGTTTATCAGTTTGAACATTAAATGTCTTGTCTAAGTAGTGTATTCAATTGAATATAGGTTGAAAAGGATTTGCAAATCATCGTATTCTGTTTTTTATTCATGTTCTACAAAACGTCCCAACTTCATTGGAATTGTATAAATATATAAATATGCTAGAAATAAGGCTAGACAGGGATGAAGTGCACAGCATACGGTCCTCTGAGCTAGTGGAGCTCAGTGTGTAGTGTGCTGGGAGATCAGGCTGATCACTAACAGACTGTAGTGTTGTTGTTAAGCACAGGTCGATGCTGCCGGTGTGACCAGTTTGACAGCTTGGGGATAGAAACTGTTCTTGTACCTGGTGGTTCCGGCTCGGATGTTCCGGTACCTCTTTCTGGACGGCAGAGGATAGAACAAGGGGTGGCTGGGACTTGTGGGGTCCAAGGATATGTTGGTGGCTTTCCTCTCACATCGCTTGTCTTATATGTCCTCTATGGGTGGGAGGGCAGCTGCGGTGATGTGTTGAGCAGTTCCTGTCTGTATGGTCCTTCATCATTGTTGGTGATATTGCCTATGATTATGGCGTCATCCGCAAATTTTATGAAAGTATAGAAGCTGTGTTTTGGAGTGCAGTCATAGGTGTACAGTGTGTAGAGCACTGGTGAGAGGACACAGCCTTGTGGACAGCCTGTGCTGCATGTGAGGGAGGGGGAGTTGTGTTCACCCATCCTAACACACTGGGGTCTGCAGGTGAGGAAGTCCATAATCCAGCTGCACAGGGTGTGACTTATTCCAAGTGTGTTGAGCTTGGAGACGAGTCTGGAGGGGATGATGGTGTTGAAGGTGTTAGTTCCTTCCAGGTAGTTGAGTGCAGTGTGCATTGCCAGAGAGACTGCATCCTCAGTACATCTGTTTGCCCGGTAGGCAAACTGGTGGGAGTCCAGGGTGCTGGGGAGGCTCCTCTTTAAGTGAGTGAGGATCAGTCTCTTGAAGCACTTCATAACTATGGGTGTGAGAGCAATGGGGCGGTAGTCATTCATGCTTGAGATGGTGGTTTTCTTTGGGATGGGGATGATGGTTGCGGCTTTGAAGCAGGCAGGAACAACAGACTGTGCCAGGGAGATGTTGAAAATGTCCGTGAAGGTGGCAGCCAGCTGATTGGCACACGCTTTCAAGACCCGCCCCGGAATGCCATCAGGGCCTGCTGCTTTCCGGGTAGAGACCCATGACAGTGCTCTCCTCACCTCTTCAGTGGTCAATGTGAGTGGTGCAGGTGGGGGTTCCTCTGTGGAGTGGGCCAGGGCAGTGTTAGCACGTTGAGACTGTGCAGTGGTCTCAAAGTTATTCAGTACAGTAGGGAGGGAGGCATCTGTGGTTAATGGAGCACTGACTTTGTTCTTGTGGTCCGCAATTGCTTGGATCCCTTGCCACATCCGTCGGGGATCCGAGTTAGTGTTGAAGTGGGCTGCAATTTGTGTGCTGTACTTGTGCTTTGCAGCCCTGATGCCAGCCTTTAGGTTGTGTCTGGCAGCTTTGAGCTCCTTGCTGTTGCCAGAAGGCTGCATCACGCTCTTTCAGCAGACTGCGGACTTCACTGTTCATCCATGGTTTTTGGTTTGGAAGTGTGCGGATATGTCTAATTTGAGTCACATCCTCTACACACTTCTTGATGAAACCAGTGACAGATGTTGCATACTCATTTACATCAACCAGGGACTCTGTGGTTGCTGCAGTCTTGAACATGTCCCAGTCAGTACACTGAAAGCAGTCCTGTAAGACTGACTCCGCTCCATCAGGCCACACGCACTGCTCTCACTGTCGCTTTAACCCGTTTCAGGACTGGCCGGTATGTGGGCGTCATCAGCAGAGAGATGTGATCACTCTTACTGAACGGAGGCAGTGGGGTGGTGCTGTACACCTCTTCCACTTTCGTGTAGACGTGATCCAGTGTGTTTTCTTTTCGTGTTGGGCAGGAGACGTGCTGATGGAGCTTGGAAAGCACTGTTCTGAGATCAGTTTGATTGAAGTCCCCCACGACGATGAGTGCAGCATCTGGGTGTCGAGACTGCTGCCTGTTGATAGCATTAGCTAGCGTAGTTAGCGCTAGTTTAGCATCGCTTTGCGGAGGAATGTATGCTGCCATAACAATGATCACATTAAATTCACAAGGGAGATAATAGGATCTTCATCTCACCACCATGTACTCCAGATCAGGTGAGCAGAAGTGTCCGACAACACCGGAGTTGATGCACCATCGGTCGTTCACAAAAACACACAGCTCCCCTCCCCTTATTTTGAGAGAATCGGCCGTGTGGTCCGCGCGGTGCGCTGTGAGCCTGTGAAGCATGATAGCCGAGTCCGATATGTTGCTGTGAAGCCAGGTTTCAGTAAAAACAAAAACACAAAAGTTCCTGGTTTGGCGATCTGACGTGAGCTTGAGTTTCAGTTCATCGAGCTTGTTTTCCAGTGACCGGACGTTTGCTAGAAGTAGGCTGGGGAGTGGGATCCGAGTTAGCTTAGCTAGCCTAGCCCGGATGCCCCCTTGTTTGCCCCGCTTGTGTTTACGTTAGCATGCCTGCGGCGACGTCTTACGGTCGGAGGCGAAGTAGCGTTCGCCTTGGGGGCTCTGGAGCGAACAATGGGCAGCGTGGGGTTGAGAAGCAGCAAGTTGAGTGTTAAGCTCGTACACTGTTTTCCAATGTCCAGTAGTGTTTGTCGATCGTACACAATGTTTGACTTGCACATTATGGACAAACAGTAGACGAAACGTACACATTACTGAAAAAAAAAAACACAAATAAACTGCACATTAGCAGAGAGCTAGCCCAGCTTCTGCTGTCGCCAAGAGTCAATTCACCCGCTTTTCAAAATGTATGCATGATTAAACAGTTAAAATGTAAGAAAAGTCATTTGGAATGATTTGATTTGAAATGCTCCATTCTCAGAGCCAGCATTGTTCACAGTGGTAGTGATAGGAATCAGATGTCTGAAATGTTTAGTGCCTCTAAATATATGTCAATATGGGCTTCAATACAAGGTGGTTGGATCACTCTTGACTGTAAAAGAAGCAGGATGGAGGCAGATTATTTGCTAGCAGCGTTTTCAAATCTTACACTTACATCAATATATGATTATGAATATGCTGCCTGATGTCTGAGAAATTGTTTCACTGAAGCTTTGATCTAAGAATTTGGCCTTAAACATACTGTAGTTTTCTGCTATTGGTTCATTCAGCTGGGGACATGCGGAGCCTCCTGTGAAAGGGCTTCCAGTAAGAGAAATTTATTGTAAATAGTTGTTAATGAGTGGACATTATTAGTGCTGCATGCAGGGTGTGTTAAATTGTTCCAGGGAGGGTGGGCTGTAGGGGTGTGTGTGTGTCTGTCTACCACCCATGTGTCATGTCCCCTCACATTACCCCTGGTCTCTGAAGCATGCTAGGATTAGCTCTGGGTAGCGGTGCTCCATTGCTCCTGTCTACAAGAACGAGGCTTTCCTGAAAGCACTATGTTTAAATTTTTTGCCAGATGTCACAGCATATTTTTAAAAGTAATTTTTTGTTTTGTTTGTTTGTTTGTTTACCTCAAGGTGACATGTCGAGGGTGTATCCTGCCTTCCATCCAATGACTGCTGGGATAGGCTCCAGCTCCCCCTGTGACCCAGAAGGATAAGTGGCTTAGAAGATGTGTGTGTGTGTGTGTGTTTACCTCAAGATTAGTTTCATGTAAGTTCTTATTTTGATACTGCAGTTTCAATGGATCTTTGCTGCTCTGTTTATCAAAGTCGCCAGAAGAAATGTATTTGTAAAACCATGCATGTACACACTAATACACACACACACATACACATATACACACACACACACACACACATTTTCTAAGCCTCCTTCTGGGTTGCAGGAGTGGGCTGGAGCCTATCCCAGCAGTCATTGAATGAAAGGCAAGACACACCCTGGATGGGTCACCATACATATACTAAAAAGTAAAAAAAAAATGTAAGCCATAAATAGTGGAGGGATACATGTGGGGTGTTGACAGGCAAAATAATCCTCAAAGTTGGTGTTACTGCAGTGCTGAGAATGATCCATTACCCAAATAGTACCTGCTCTGTAAGGGTCCATGGGGGTCCTGACCACTGAAGAACAGGATAAAAGGGGGCTAACAAAGAATGCAGAGAAACAGATGCCCTACAGTCTGTAATTGTAGAACTACACTTACTACATAGTAAGTGTAGCTGATAAAATGGACAATGACTGCAGGAACAAAGAGGTCATCGCATGTTATGCCTGACTGGTGTAAATAATAATGGTTCACTTTAATGATAACATGGGTGACAGTGATCGGGCAGTCTATACTGAAGTTTCACTGTTCCTGCACCTTCATAACAGCCATCATCGTCTCTCTGGCCTGCTGGAGGAGAAAACTGCTTATGATTAATCACCACCCCAAACACAAAGTCAGTGTGACTTTTAACATACAGTTACACATACACTTGCAAAAGTCAACTGGTATATTGCTGTTGATTTTCTAAGCATAAGAAAGTTATCCTCATCATTTCTGCACATTTTATATACAATAACTTTATTTACTGAACTGAGTATACCGTGAAAATAATGACATTAAATGTGGCCTGTGCAACAGTTATGGCACCTTTTATATTTGTTAAACATCAAAAAATAAATAAAATTGTGAGCTAAAATTTACAAAGGTATATGTTTCATAAGCATATGTGAAATACACTACTCACAAAAAGTTAGGGATATTTGACTTTTGGGTGAAATTTCAGAATGAACCTACAATGCACTCTAACCTTTATGGGTGAATTTCATGTGACCTTCTCTAAACTTTTGAATGCAAATTTCCAACTCTTCAATGTTTCAGTACTTTTTGCACAACTTGCTGTTCTCTAACAAGGAGACTAACAGCAAGGTGGTGGTGGTGTTACAATGTGGGCAGGTGTGTCTAGTCAATACAGGACTGCCCTGCACTGTGTGAATGGTACAGTGACAAGCCCATACTACTTGAATAACATCATTAATCCAGTCATTGTGCCTCTGCATGAAAAACGCAGGCCTAATTTCATCTTCATGGACGACAATGCTCCAGCTCATCGAGGTCGCATCAATAGGGAACAGCTGCTGGATACTTGGGTACGTCAAATGGAGTGGCCTGCACTTTCTTCAGACCTGGGATCAGCTGAGTTGCCGTGTAGAGGCTCCTAACTCTGTACCCCAGAACCTCAATGACCTGAGGGCCGTCCTTCAAGAAGAGTGGTGTGTCATGCCTCAGCAGACAATAAGTTGACTTGTGAACAGCATGAGACGTCGTTGTCAAGCTGTAATTGATGCTCAAGGGCAGATGACAAGTTATTGAGACACTGACACTTTTTTTTTGGGGTACCCACCACTGTTGTTGGCTTTTCAATAATATAATGTTTCAATAATGTTTCAATAAATTGTTTGAGATGAGAAAACTTCACTAGCGTGAACATTTTACATTTTCCATAAATTTCATCCGAAAGCTAAATATCCCTAACTTTTTGTGAGTAGTGTATACACTGTATATGTGCAAATGTTTCAACACTGCCTGGTAAAGTGAATTTCTGTTGATTTTCTAGATGGAAATAAGTTAACATGTCCTCTACAGAGGAAAACACTTAAATATGAAGTTCTCCACATTTTCAAGGGCAATTTGTATTTCTTTGCTGAGCTGTGCTATCATCTCTGACTTTATAGGATGGACCAACAACATAGGAGTGTTTAATAGAGTGGACAGTGAGTGGACACTCCAGCAGCACTGCGGTGTCTGATCCACTCGCATGAGCACAACACACAATAACACACCACCACCATGTCAGTGTGACTGTAGTGCTGAGAATAACCCACCACCCAAATAATACCTGCTCTGTGAGGGTCCTGACCATTGAAGAACAGGGTAACAAAGAGTATACAGAGAAACAGATGGACTACAGTCTGTAACTGTAGAATGAAGTCGAGCTAATTAAATGAACAATGACTGTAAAAACAAGGAGGTGTACCAAATGAAGTTCTCAGTGAATGTCTATACACACAAACACACACATATATATATATATATATATATATATATATATATATATATATATATATATATATATATTTGTGTGTGTGTGTGTGTAATTGCACAATTGTGTCAAATATTTGAAGCAGCCTTTCTTAAAAGAGTTGCATCAGCACATTTAGGAGTACCATAAATGATTCTCAGACTGTTTTCTCTGAATATCATGATCTCCTAAACTACACTGAACTCCGTCACAGTTCCTTTATTGGACAAGTCATACTTTGTTCAGAAATGTAAAACAGCAAGGAAAAACACAAACAAACCCCATTTCAGGTGTGCAGGGTTCTGTGGAACCAATTTTGGTCTTCCTCATGTTCAGAAGCTCCACCTTTCGAGCAGCTTAAAAGGAGAACCATCCACAGGGTGGTTGCCTGGAGAACCATCCAAAGGGTGACCGCCACCTGGCCCTTCTGCTTCTTCTTCTTCCTCTACAGTGCATAAACAGTCACAGCTCTTTTACTGCACAAGTCAGTCTTTTATTGAAACGTCAGCTGAGAAAATAATAAAAAGCAGGGATAACCACATAACTGAAGAAACAATTCAGAAAACACAACCAGAAGTACAGGTGCTGCAGTTTTGATGGAGTTGGGGTATGTGTGGTGGTCTCCTTTGTGGCAGTGCTGAGGTCCTCTATCCAGACTGTTGCTTCTTTAGGCACTTTAGTGCGCTCCTCACTGCCAGTGATGCACTTCTCCTCAGGAAGTGTGATGGTGCTGTTCTGAAGATCTCAGAGGTGGGATGGTCCTGTGTTTCGCTCGTGCTGCTCAGGTGTTACTGTTTCTCTTTCGATTTTGCCTTGTTTTTAATAGCCGCCAAAGACCACTGGAACCCTGTTTACCTCATCATCCACCTGTGAAAACAGGATGGTGTGATCATGGGTGACTTCATGGTGGGACGGTCCTGCTCTCAGCTCAGGCAGATCTGGTACTGAAACAACTTTCTTACATTTTCCTGTGCTGCTCTGAGCTGTTGCCGCTTCAGGAACACCAGACAGTCTCCATTCAGACGTGCTCCTGTGGTTAGTGGTAGATGTCTGTCTGCATGGAGCACTGAACTTGGTTCAGTGCTGTCATTCTGTCCACTGTTGTCACCACTACAACAACAACAACAACAACAACAGCAGCAGCAACTACTACTACTACAACATAATAATAATAATAATAATAATAATAATGTAATGGGGAGCAAGGAGGCGGACGCACGTGCTGAGATAAGCGAGATTTATTAAGGGCAAATCCAAGGTCAATGAGCCAAAACGGATAGATCGGGGACCAGACATGACATAAAACAGAATCAAACAAACAGCAGTATATATCACCAACAACACAGACAGAGATTCAAGAAAACACAGGGCTTAAATACATAAGGGTAACAAGGGACAGGTGCAAACACAGGTGGGGACAATCAGGGGTGGAGTCATGAAACGAGGGGGCGGGACTAGAAAACCAAAACAAACGCACATGGACAGGACTGGGAGAGGCCAATCATGACAAATAATAATAATAATAATAATTAATATTATTATACTGATAATAATACAAATAATAATCATTCTTTTTATTATGCATGGATTAACTAAATATGATCATTAATGTGTAGATTTAGTGCTTGAATATTACAGTGTGACTATCCTTATTTAATAGGACATTTATCAGGATTTAATCTAAGAAAAATATACATTCTGTTTCTATAATGAAACTATGATCTACACGCCGAATATCATAATTTAAGAATAACTTTGTCTATAATCGTATTTTCATATACTGAAAAAATTAAATATCCATCCATCCATCCATCCATCCATCCATCCATCCATCCATCCATCCATCCATCCATCCATCCATTTTCTAAGCCGCTTCTCCCTCAGGGTCGTGGGGGGTGCTGGAGCCTATCCCAGCGGTCATCGGGCGGAAGGCAGGATACACCCTGGACAGGTCGCCAGTCCATCGCAAATTAAATACCCATCATACAAAAATCTATGCACGTCACTGTTTACACCCAGGGTTGGGGTAGCTACTGAAAAAATGAGTAGTTTCCCAAAGCTTTCCCAAAATGTGTAGCTGACTACAATTTAGCTACTTTTCCAGAAAGAGTAGTGGCTACTTTTTAGCTACTTTCAAAGCATGATTGTCAGAATGTGTGAACAAGACACTGCATTTTATCATGTGCCAGAAAGAAACATACAACTGAAAAGCTGCAAATATACAAAAAGATCACGAAAAAGTGTAATATGTGAGAAAAGTAGTACAGTCACAGTAGCAGATTGTCTGAAGCCTGCAGTGAAGGTTTTCACTATTGCTACAGAACAAATTGTAGGTGCTACAGCTACTAGCTACTTTTTATAAAACTGAACCCTATACTGAACACTATACCCTAGTAAAATTTGTAGCTAACTACAAAAAGTAGCACGCTACATAGCTACTCCCCCATCCCTGGACTAGAATCACTCATTTCTGAGGACTCTAATAGCTTTATGCATATTTGGCATTCTGTTAGCATTCATGGGTACAGGCTGAACTACTAAATCTGAACACAAAACATCATAGTGAGAATAACAACATTGCAAAATGCATCCAATCTTTTGGCATGAGAGTATGCTGTCACACAAAAATAACATGCTTCAAAGAGAATTACATTTAGAAATTACAAAAATAAGAGTTACTTAACAGAAACCAATAAAGCTACTAGCAATGCACTGTTCAGTCTATAGGACTTAACTTCAGTCTGTAGAGCTTAACTATATTTACCCAACCCAGTGTGAACCAGTCATTGGTGTAGCCTGTCCAGTAAAGCAGCCTATTTAAATGTTAATGGTTTAAGATATTCCAACGCAACATATAACCCATAAAACAATACATAGATGCATGCCTCTGTTTAAAGTTTTCTTGTTTCACCCTTAACATTGTCTATGTTTCACTGTGTGGAAAGATGATTTTCAAATTGAAAGAGCTCAGATGTTTGTCCAACTGTTTTTAAAGAATGTCTCCCATCATCTAGAGATGTATGCCCCCTGTTTCAATACTGGTTTTAACAAGCGCTCGTCCACTTGACTTCGTCACTGGGGGAATTCCCAGCGCCATCTTAAGGGCTGTTCCATTACTTTACTAGCTCAAGTGAAATGTGTGCAGTGTCGACTTCAGCAATAGAACTTGTACAAAAATCATTGTGACTTGACTTCCCTTTTTAAACCCCAAAACAATGGCAGACAAAGCTGTTGGCAAGCTATTTTAAAATGTATAACATTTTAAAACCATTGTATTTGCTGGGCTTTCAGTTACAAACTACTCCATCTCACATACAGGACTACTGAGACAACTTCATTACTTTCCTCTGCTAAATAGCTTGTTAGCATGCTAAAGGTTACACAGCTAACAGGAACAAAAAGGAAGGCATTCCACCCCAGGACAGGATGCCAGTCCATTGCAGGGTGGTCATACAGACATACATATCCACATACCAAGGGGCAATTTAGCATCTCCAGGTGGCCTGACTGCATGTCTTTGGACTGTGAGAGGAAACCCACACAGACATGGGGAGAACTTGCAAACTCCAAACAGAAACGACCCTTGTCACCCGGCCAGGGAATTAAATCCTTCTTTGTGAGATGACAGCACTATCCACTGTGCCACCATGCTTCCCACCACAGTTCTACTCCAAGTTTATAACCAGACAAAGTAATTAAACGTGCATGTTAGTTGATTAACTGAGGCTAACCTGCCAAGGGTGAGTCCATTTTGTTTGAATAATTAATTTGTCATTGTTGCCTTCTCCTCTTCTGCCATTGGTGTCAAATTGGGTGATGACAGGTTGATAGAAATGAAATGAAGCTAGGGGGTTGGGGGTGTCTAAGCTTTTACCATGGGGGTCTGGGGGCAAGCCCTTCCAGAAGAATTTTTAATGGACTGAAAATGTCTGTTCATCATGAACTTTTATAGTAGCAATAGTTGGAATCAATTAAATAAAATGCTATTTAGTCAAGTTGACACACAAATTTGTCTCTTCATAATTTGTATTCATAGTGGATCTTGTATGACTTTAATACTATATTCACCCACTTAACAGACATAGATCAAGGTATTACAGTCTTTAGTCTTGTAGTCTCTTAGATAAGTAAAAGATCCTAAATGTGCCTAAATAGATCATTTTTTTATAGTAAAAAAAGTTAGATTTCCATCCACAAAAAATGACGGATGTAAAATAGCGTTATGGTCAACACTGATTTTCCACTTTAATTTATTGTAAACAGCAATATATAGCTGATACTGGTGTAACTCTTCCAAAACAACTGAAGACTGAAAGCAGATATAGGCTGCAGTCGACTTAATGCGGCACTGTGTAGCGCTAACTTAACTTGATGTACGCTGGTTAGAAATGATCTCCGACTTTCCGGCGCTTCCGGGCAATGACAGATGCCATTCCGCCTAATATTAGCCAGTCATCATCAAAATGATTATCAAAAAACATTAAAATGATTTTAAAGCTGTTTTCAAGTTAAACTTGTTACATAATTTTTTTAGAATAATGATTACTGAAAGAAAACATCTACTGATGATTTGGACTAATAATACACATTTAAGGAGGGTTCCCGAAACTGGTCTAACGAAACCCTTGAATCTAGCAACGGTTAGGTTAAATAAATGTTTAATTTTGGCCGGAGTGGCCCTTTAAGCGCCAACAACTCAGTGGGGCTGTGAAATCTCGACTGTACGGTAGGGGGCAGTATGCGTGCGCTGTTTTTAACGCGCCAGAAATTCAAAACTGTACGCGATTCTGTGCCTTCGCCTCGCTATTGGTCCGCACTGTGAGGGCGGATTTACATTTAATTACTCACTGGCGAGGAGGAAGAAAGTCATCCTCCGAGAACTGTAGCTTAGACTAACTCTCCAACGTCCTTTGTATAAGCCTCTGTTGGTTTTAGCGCTCAGTGTCATTTTTGAAGCAGGCGGGGTGGACTTGGCTTTACTACAAGGAAATCTACTCTTTCCTCTCCACGTTTATTTTTTTTAAGTACCCGGTGGTCAGTTGTGTGTTACATTACACAGGACGTCAACAGGTGGGAACGTTTTGGACTGAAATCAGTTTTAAGTGTCTTTTCTGGAATTTCACTGGAGCCCTAGTTAACTAGGGAATTTCAACCGAAAAGGCTGACTTACGCCGTGCGTCGCTCCTGTTGTTTCCACTCAGACCACGCTTTGAAACCTCCATTGTTTAATGGTAACGACTTTAGTCCATATTGATATTGTGCTGAATCTGACACGTTGTAGACTTCTCCGCTGGGCTAGTGTGGAGCATTTACTGAGTCTGGTGGACTTTAGTGTGAGTAGTAGCAGATTTGGGTTTCTCCGTTCATCCTCCAGCAGAATGAGCACGTCTGTTCAATGAACAGTAACAGAAGAATCCTCTAAAATTCACCACGGACAAGACACCAACACCTCTCTGGTAGCAAAGACGCAGAGGAAGTTCTTCAGGATTGAGGTTTCGCTCCGAGAACTCGAAATGACTGACAAAAGATACTCAGCTTTAGATGAAACGTCTCTTCGGAATTTGGTGAGTTAATCAGTCAGTTATTCTACAACTTCTAAACAGAAACCGGTATGGTTTATGGTTTATTGCTCATCGGTTTGGACCACAAAATCTCCACAGGATATGGGATTGTGGCTAGCACAAAACATCACTTCGCTGTAGAAGCTTGACAGATTAGCCCAAAAATGTCTCCTGACATAAAACCGCAGCCAAACTGCTGCTCAATAAATACCTCATAGTCAACTTTCCTGAGCACAGAAGGTTTCTCAACGTTCATTTGAAACATGACCGCTTGACAAGTGTGCATAGTGGTCTAGGTTTTGAGCCTTCTGTTTAGAGTCTGTTTAGAATGCGACTAAGTTATTTTTGTACGTATGCAGCTCGAGGAGCTGTTCACAAACTACAAATGACATTACAGTCCCTCAACAGCAATATTATTGTTACATGGGATTTCACAGAAAGATTGAAAGTGCTGCCATTTGAAAAGCTGAACTTTGGTCATGCTTACACCTGACAGGTGCAAATACTGTTTGACCAGCACTAACTGCCCAATCAATCATCAGACCTCCAGTAAGATAGAACAGTGAAAGATAACCACACATGAGGACTTCAGTTAGTATAATTGCAATTTACCAAAAAGGAAGTTTGTGTGGTATGGGTTATAATCATGGCACTTTTCACCGAACCGGCAGTATATGTAGGGTTTTTTTTTTATATATAAATAAAATATACGTATGCCACGTTCAAAATTATTCTCAAATCCTTGAGAACTAGTCAATAAAATGGCAGTATGAATAAACATATCAGCCACAGTTGTAAACAAGCTGCGTTGTGGATTGGGAGTGCAGACTGAAGACCTAAAATCATTTTTGCTTGTACATGCAAGGGCTTATTTATGCAGTAAAGCAGTGGTTTTTCAGGGCAGTGTGTGCAATCAGCTGAAGTACAAGTGTAAGAGAAAATTTATGAACCTTTTTGAATGAGGAGGATTTATACATGAATGGCTCCTAAAATGTGATATGATTTTGAACTATTTGATGAAGCCACAATAACAGACAGACTTACTTTACAAGCAAAACCTGTTTTACAGCGTCATAACTTTTACAAAGCATATACTTTAAGCATTTAAGTTAATGTTAAAAATTGTGTGACATCTGGTTTGAAGAGATCTAATAGTAATAGTTGTTCAGATGAATTTTAGCTGCCCTGCCATATTGCCATAAGTGTGCAGTTTTACCAGCTCTTCATAATAGAGTTCTGGTCAACCTCAGTATGTGGAAAAGTTCTTGAAGCTGGTAAAACTGGGAAGGGTTAAGTCAGGATTTAAAGGGCGCATCTCATTTTTAATTGTGTTCTCATTTCCTTTTTTCATATCTCTTCCTTGTGCTCCTTAGCTACTTCCTCTGAGGATGCAAGGAAGAGATGCAAGGATAAGATGTGCGGATGGAGAAATTGAGCCTGAATGGCTGCTCTGTGTTGTACCTCATTCACAAAGCAGTTTGGGCTGAAAAAACATATAACTTCAGTGTTAATGGGCAGGGTTAAACAGCTGTCGGCTTAGTAGGTAGATGTGACAAGAACCAACAGATTTGCATACAATAAAAAGTTTGTGTGTGTTCAAAATGGGCTGTTAATGCAGTATAGGTTTTATATATGGACAGGAGAGTGAACTGTATGTTTTAAACTCTAAAATATTTACATAGTAAACCCTTAATTTTTTTTTATTGAAGAGTTTGAAATACCCCTTTTCATGATTTGGGTACTTTAACTATTGATGTTTGAGTATTGTGAATGTTATGCTTTAATACCATTTTTTTTTATGGACATGTTTTATTTAAATCCAACCCAGTCAACAGTTTCATTCACTTCAGCCTTTCTCAGTACTGTTTCGTTAACTGCAGTAAAAACTTAGTAGAAATTCAGCACACATGGGCTTCATATAAAATCAAGCACATGTTCAACCTGTAGAGTCCACACACAAAGGGCACAGAACAGGAGAGTGAGGTCTGAGGTCATTTCTTGATAGTATCTGTGTGTGTCTACAATAAATTAAACTGCTGATCAAAAGTGGTGTTGGAGCGTAGCATGGAAAAAACACTTTTTCAAAAAATGCCCATCTTAAATTTACCAAAGACCACTCTGAATGTTCCACAGACCTGCTGAAGTGATGTTACTCGACAAAACACTCTAACTAAGAGGTTAGTTTAATCCCAGAGTGAGGAACCTCATTATCTCTATTTTTTTTTGGACAGTCTTAACTTTTGGCTTGCGTTATCTGGATGAGAACTGAGAAATTGTGTTCCCTTCAGATATGAAACACGGTTCTTGGGCATGGAGGTAGAATACGGCCTGGAGAAGGTTGTTAGATTTTGCACCTATTCATTTCAGTGGTGTTTGCTTAGTAGCACACATTCACAGTAGTACGTAGTAGTACATTCTTCTGGCGCCTAAGTTTTGAGTCAATGACCTGCGTTATTTGTCTTTTTTGACTGACTACCATTTTTAACTTGGTGGTCTTGATGGCAGCCAAGCTGTGCTGCTCTACAGTTGTGAATTAGTAGTGATTTTAAAGACAAGAGATGTAAAAGTAATGCTTTTACTGCCCCCAAAAACGAACATTCAACAAATAGACCCGGAAACATTGTTTGGAAATCGAGAATTATTTTGCCAGAAAACGGGCCCTAATAGAATGGCTACTATATCTAGTTTAGTATGAGTTGTTCTATAAAAAAGGACCTCATGATATAAATAAAGTGGGGTTGCTTTTATGCTTAAGGGTTTGGATGATTTAAAATTATTGAGGGATGAATGCATAAAGTTTAATCATGGTACTCTCGCAGAAATTCAGAACTTTTGTCTGTGCTCTAAAACTTGAGGTGTCATTCAGCATGACTGACTTCCGTCTGATTGAAATGCTATGGCATGATGTGAAGCAGGCCATTCAAGCAAGACATCCCAAAAACAAACATGAACTGCTAGTTTTATATAGAGGAAAATATCTCCTAATGGGCCAAAATACCTCCTAACTGCTGCGGAAGACTGATCAGTAGCGTTTGCTTGCGGCTGTTGCCAATAAAGGAAATTGCCTTGCTTACTACATATAAGTTGTAATTGACAGACTTTTGTGATGTGCATGATTATTTAAAACATTTGTTCTATAAAGATAATGCACCGTAAAACATTTCTTAAAGTATTTAAACATATAAATGTTTGTTTTTTTTTTTTTTTTTTTAGAGACATTTAGACGTCATACAGAAATCCAGACAAAGAAGTGTATAAAAATACAGGCTTTCTTATAATTATTATTATTTTTTTTTGTCTTGTACTTTTTCCAGTTATGCGCTTAGTATGAAACGTGGGACTGACAAAATTATTCAGCCCAACTGAAGTCTGCCGGATTTAGAATAGAGTGGCTCCTGGTTATGTTATAACATACATGTGTTTTGTATTAAAAACGGTGGACTAAACAAGATGACAGTGGCAGTCAAATAAGGTTCTGTAAGCTCATCTACAACTGGACATGTAATGTTTTATTAAGTTATGAACATTCAAAAAGTTAATACAATGAAATGTAATGCCATCAAACTGAGCATGTAAATTTATGTTCTGCTTGTATATTTGTTCATTAAAATTGGCAGAAATACATTTTATAGTCAGGATTTGTCCATAGATTGAAAATTTCACCCATTGCTAACGAATGGCTATTAGTGGCTAATAAATAGTCAACCAACAAGCCTAAAATCAAGGAGGCGATCCAAAAAAAAATGATCGATCATACTTATTAGCTACATACTGAATTACATACAGCAGCCTTGTTTCTAATTAGTTAGCTACACTAACCTTGTAACTATGTTAGCCTTATAACTAAAGAAGCAAATTTCAGGAACCAAACATATCTACATTTGGGGGGAAAGGGGCAAATTATGTAAATTTATTTTTGTCCAAACCATTGGGCAATGTTTTTGTTTCTTTTTTAGTCATATTTGTCTCTTTTAATTAGGGCAGCTAATTTGGCCAAATTCTTATTACTGGTAACTGACTGTCATTAGTTGCTAAGAAATAGTTAACCAACAAGCCTAAAGTCAAGGAGGCCACCCATTTTGATCGATTCTAAAATGTCCAGGAAAATTAAATGCAAAAAAGGTGTATATGGGCCTTAAAGTTAACAAAATGCATAAAAGGCATGAATTAGCCTAGCTTGCAGTTCAGCACATTTAAACAATATTAAACAGACAGTCTGTGAAAGCTGTTGGCATTCAGTGTCCTTCTTAATCAGTTTGCACACTCGTATGATTTCATCCATTCGTGCATGACTCTTCAAACAAAATAGCTGATGGCCGTTACTTGTGGATCTTTGTGTTTTTTTTTTTTTTTTTTTTTTTTTTTTTTAAATCAATTATTTATTTTTTAAATGTTGGTTAACTGTTAATCAGTTAATCATTCACATACTCACTTTAAAACCTTAAGTCCCATTGTACAGTGCTCAATTGAGAGTGAAGTCGTGTGTTTACTAGGAGCAGTGTCATTCAAAGCAGTTTTTGAATTTGTACAGACCTCTTTTTCTTATACCCGGGTGAGTCGTCTTGGCTGTTTTTCAGATGTTAATGGGAGTTATTGGTCTAAATGACTCATTTCAGGCTTTTTTACACCATGAAAACAGCTGGGTGTTCTTATGAGTCAAGATTTATTAAGTGACAGCTCTGTGCCTGACTACTGTACCTGTAACGGATTTGCTAATTATGACGTGTTGTCTGTACCCCCTCCTGCAGACACATGCTGTTTTCATCTCTCACTGCTGACTGTCGTCATTCTGGGAAAATCTGTCATCATCTCGTAAATATATGAGCGCTCACAGAAAGGTTCTACACACAAGTATAGAAAACCCCTGTTTTTGCTTGTGAGTGCCTTTTCCTTGACAGTAAAAAAAAAAAAAAAGGTTTTTTTTTTTTGGTTTTGTTTTTTTTTGTAAAGTTAATATTCGATGCAATCATTCTTTATTTTTAAGCTTCATAAAATCATTCATTTGTTAATAGAAGTGTTATGGTAACCTTGATGGTATTGTTGTATTTATATGTACTAATTTATTTCCTTCTTATATAAGCCTTTCTGCTGTTCATTGTATGTACAGTAGTGTACTTTTTGATCTTTGAATGTTTGTTAGACCCTCGAGATAAAGTAATACAAATATCTTGATTTTTATGTTTAATAACTCCTAAGTAGTAATCTATACCTTCTGATTTAATTAGTACAAAAATAGGGGGTGATACGCATGCTAAACTCTATTATAATTATCTCTGGTGTATACATCTCAGTTTGAAGCAAATGTATCATGATTTTGGCATGCAGTTTGCATGATGCCCATAGATATGGTGTAAGCTTTCATTATTTACTGGCTACATTAGAAGCCTGAGTTTGTTCCATTTTTCTATGACCCCAATTCCAAACATTTGGAATATATAAACGAAATGGCATTATATCAGAAAGTGCTGATTTAGGAATTCTATTTGAGTTTTAATTCTTGTTTGAGATTTGTTCTTGGGGAAGAACAAAACTTGCACACACTCAAGAGCACAAAGGTGCAAACAGTTCTGTGGTTTAAGAACGCGTCATTAATCTGACAGACCTTTCCCAAGAACAAATTTAAGAAAAAACAGGAAAATATTGTTGAATGAGGCCCACTGTTCTTAAACTGTTGCATTATTTGCTGATGCTTTTTTTTTTTTTTTTTTTTTTTTTTTTTTGCAAAGCTTCAATCATCCTTGCATATAAAGGCCTAGGCTACTCCTGGTTATTTCTCTTTATATTTGAGATTGCATCACCAGTTTAAAAAATGTATATATTTTACACTCTTCTTAGTCAGCAGTTGCCTCGTCAAAACTTTTTGTGGAACAAGTTGCAGGCATCAATTTCAGAATGGGTGTAAAGAACAATGAAGTTGATAAGGTAAATCAGTAATTATTTTGTATTAGTCAATATACAGCTCCCTGCTTTCTGTTTGCCATTTCACATCTCAACCCAACTTAATTTGGAATTTGATTTGTAGTTAAACCACAAACATGTACACCTAGGGTTTACTATGTGCATCAGGGTTAGTTTGGACAGATCCCTTGGTCAGATTTTGAAGATTTGTAATTTGTAGCCATGAATAGGAGATGTTTGTCATAAAAGAGGGACTCTTTGTGGTGTTGCTGGGTTGGTCTGCTTCCAGAGGGCTTGGGAACCTTGTTTGGAAATAAGGCATCATGGCCTGGAGATTTTAGAGCAAACTGCCTGTTTCTGATGGGAATCTAAAATTGTTTTTGGTGCTGGATCTTGCCTTTACTTTAGTGATCCAGAGTATTACTCTATGTCCATGAAGAAATGAATCACTGACCTTGAAAGGTTTTGCAGTGGTCTCTCTGCTCTCCTAACTTAAAACCCATTGAAAACTTGTCAGGTGAGTTGAAGAGTCTGCAAGAGAAGACTTAAGACTCTGAGGAATCTGGGCATTTTCTGCTTGGAGGAATTGTATCATGCTTATAGGAGAATACACAGTGCTGTTAAGTTGGCAAGGAGAGTGGGTAACCCATACTAACTTATTTTATTTGTCCACAGCTAAGACACTTTGAAAATTTTTAGATCTTAATATCAGGGGTCCCTGTTGAAACTACACACTTAAAGCATATTAGGTGTGTGTATGTATGTATGTATGTATGTATGTATATATGTATATATATATATATATATATATATATATCCATCCATCCATCCATCCATCCATCCATCCATTATCTTCCGCTTGTCCGGGGTTCGGGTCACGGGGGCAGCATCCTAAGCAATGAAGCCCAGACCTCCCTTTCCCCAGCCACTTCCACCAGCTCTCCAAGGGGGATTCCGAGGCGCTCCCAGGCCAGCTGGGCGATATAGTCGCGCCAGCGTGTCCTGGGTCTTCCCCGGGGTCTCCTCCCAGGTGGACTTGCCTGTGACACCTCCCGAGGGAGGCGTCCAGGAGGCATCCTAACCAGATGCCCGAACCACCTCAGCTGGCTCCTCTCGACGTGAAGAAGCAGCGGCTCTACTCCGAGTCCCTCCCGGATGACTGAACTTCTCACCCTATCTCTAAGGGAGAGTCCAGACACCCTGCGGAGGAAACTCATTTCGGCCGCTTGTATTCGCGATCTTATTCTTTCGGTCATTACCCAAAGCTCATGACCATAGGTGAGGGTGGGAACGTAGATCGACCGGTAAATCGAGAGCCTTGCCTTATGGCTCAGCTCTTTCTTTACCACAACAGACCGGTAAAGAGCCCGCATCACTGCTGACCCAGCACCAATCCGCCTGTCAATCTCCCGCTCCCTTGTACCATCACTCGTGAACAAGACCCCGAGATACTTGAACTCCTCCACTTGAGACAAGAGCCTATCCCCGACCCAGAGAGGGCTCTCCACCCTTTTCCGCCTGAGAACCATGGTCTCGGATTTAGAGGTACTGATTCTCATCCCAGCCGCTTCACACTCGGCTGCAAACCGATCCAGCGAAAGCTGAAGTTCGCGGGCTGATGTCCCCAATAGGACCACATCATCTGCAAACAGCAGTGATGTGACCCTGAGGTCACCAAACCGGACACCCTCCATCCCTTGACTGCGCCTAGAAATTCTATCCATAAAAATTATGAATAGAATCGGTGACAAAGGGCAGCCCTGACGGAGTCCAACTCTCACTGGGAACGAGTCTGACTTACTGCCGGCTATGCGAACCAAATTCCAGCTTTGTTTGTACAGGGCCTGAATGGCTCGTAGCAAAGAGCCATGTACCCCGTACTCCCGAAGCACCTCCCACAGAATACCCCGGGGAACACAGTCGAATGCCTTCTCCAGATCCACAAAGCACATGTGGACTGGTTGGGCAAACTCCCATGAACCCTCCAGAATCCTGGAGAGGGTGAAGAGTTGGTCCAGTGTTCCACGACCAGGGCGGAACCCGCACTGTTCCTCCTGGATCCGAGGTTCGACTATAAGCCGGACTCTCTTCTCCAGTACCCCTGCATAGACCTTACCAGGGAGGCTGAGGAGTGTGATTCCCCTGTAGTTGGAACACACCCTCCGGTCCCCTTTTTTAAAAAGAGGCACCACCACCCCAGTCTGCCAATCCAGTGGCACCGCCCCCGATGTCCACGCAATGTTGAAAAGGCGTGTCAGCCAAGACAGCCCCACAACATCCAGAGCCTTGAGGAACTCAGGGCGGATCTCATCCACCCCTGGAGCCTTGCCACCAAGGAGCTTCTTAACTACCTTAGCGACTTCGGCCTCAGTAATGGACAAGCCTATTCCCATGTCCCCAGACTCAGCCTCCTCACTGGAGAACGTGTCGGTGGGATTGAGAAGGTCCTCAAAGTATTCCTTCCACCGCCCAATGACGTCTTCAGTCGAAGTCAGCAGTACACCATCTCCACTATATACAGTGCTAGTGGCACACTGCTTTCCCCTTCTGAGTCGCCTGACGGTTTGCCAGAATCTTTTCGGAGCCGACTTAAAGTCACTTTCCAAGGCCTCACCAAACTCCTCCCATACACGGGTTTTTGCCTTGGCAACAACTGAAGCCGCAGATCGCTTGGCCTGTCGATACCTGCCAGCTGCCTCTGGTGTCCCACAGGCCAACCATGCCCGGTAGGACTCCTTCTTCAGCTTGACGGCATCTCTCACCTGGGGTGTCCACCACCGGGTTCGAGGATTACCGCCCCGACAGGCACCAACTACCTTACGGCCACAGCTACAGTCAGCCGCTTCAGCAATGGAGGAACGGAACATGGCCCATTCTGAGTCAATGTCCCCCACCTCCCCCGATATCTGGTCAAAGTTCTGACGGAGGTGTGAGTTGAAGATCAATCTGACAGGTTCTTCTGCTAGACGTTCCCAGCAAACCCTCACTATGCGTTTGGGCTTGCCTGGTCTGACCGGCATCTTCCCCCACCACCTGATCCAACTCACCACCAGGTGGTGATCAGTTGACAGCTCAGCTCCTCTCTTTACCCGAGTGTCCAAAACACATGGCCGCAAGTCCGATGACACGACTACAAAGTCAATCATTGAACTGCGGCCTAGGGTGTCCTGGTGCCATGTGCACTTATGGACATCCTTGTGTTCAAACATGGTGTTCGTGATGGACAAACTGTGGTTTGCGCAGAAGTCCAAAAACTGAACACCACTCGGGTTCAGATCAGAGAGGCCATTCCTCCCAATCACACCCCTCCAGGTCTCACTGTCATTGCCCACGTGAGCGTTGAAGTCCCCCAGTAGGACAATAGAGTCTCCAGGAGGAGCACTTTCAAGCACCCTTCCCAAGGACTCTAAGAATGCTGGGTACTCTGAACTGCTGTTCAGTGCATAAGCACAGACAACAGTCAGGACCCGTTCCCCAACCCGAAGGCGTAGGGAAGCTACCCTCTCGTCCACCGGAGAAAACCCCAACATACAGGCACCGAATCGAGGGGCTATGAGAGAGCCCACACCTGCCCGCCGCCTCTCACCATGGGCAACTCCAGAAAAGAATAAAGTCCAGCCCCTCACAAGGAGATTGGACCCAGAGCCCAAGCTGTGTGTTGAGGTGAGCCCGACTATATCTAGCCGGTATCTCTCAACCTCGCGCACCAACTCAGGCTCCTTCCCCGCCAGTGAGGTAACGTTCCAAGTTCCAAAAGCCAGTTTCAGCAACCGAGGATCGGGAACGACAAGGCCCACGCCTTCGGACACTGCCCGATCCACAACGCACCGAACCCCTACTACTGCCCCTCCCATTGGTGGTGGGTCGATGGGAGGGGGGACTCATGTAACTCCTTCGGGCTGGGCCCGGCCGGGCACCATGAGTAAATGCCCGGCCACCAGACGCTCGCTGGCGAGCCCCTCCCCCAGGCCTGGCTCCAGGGTGGGGCCCCGGTAACCCTGTTCCGGGCAGGGTACACAAGTCCTGTTTTTGTGTCTTCATAGGGGTTATTATGGATCACACTTTGTCTGACCTGTCACCTAGGACCAGTTTGCCATGGGAGACCCTACCAGGAGCTTTTGCTCCAGACAACATAGCTCCTAAGATCATTCAAGCACGCAAACCCCT
Source organism: Pygocentrus nattereri (assembly GCF_015220715.1). NCBI lineage: Eukaryota > Metazoa > Chordata > Actinopteri > Characiformes > Serrasalmidae > Pygocentrus > Pygocentrus nattereri. The sequence goes on along the minus strand of NC_051230.1, from coordinate 24,799,149 downwards.
CCACCACGATAAGGTGGTGATCCAAGGAGAGGATATATATATATATATATTTTTTTTATACAGTGAAGAAAATAAGTATTTGAACACCCTGCGACTTTGCAAGTTCTCCCACTTAGAAATCATGGAGGGGTCTGAAATTTTCATCTTAGGTGCATGTCCACTGTGAGAGCTAAAAAAATCTGGAAATCGCAATGTGTATATATACATACACACTGCTCAAAAAAATAAAGGGAACACTTAAACAACACAACATAATTCCAAGTAAATCAAACTTCTGTGAAATCAAACTGTGAAGCAACACTGATTGACAATCAATTTCACATACTGTTGTGCAAATGGAATAGACAACAGGTGGAAATTATTGTCAATTAGCAAGACACACTCAATAAAGGAGTGGTTCTGCAGGTGGGGACCACAGACCACTTCTCAGTACCTTTCTGCTTTCTGGCTGATGTTTTGGTCACTTTTGAATGTTGGTGGTGCTTCCACACTCGTGGTAACATGAGATGGACTCTACAACCCACACAAGTGGCTCAGGTAGTGCAGCTCATCCAGGATGGCACATCAGTGCGAGCTGTGGCAAGAAGGTTTGCTGTGTCTGTCAGCGTAGTGTCCAGAGCCTGGAGGTCGTAGGAGGGCAAAAACCCAGCAGCAGGACCGCTACCTCAGCGTTTGTGCAAGGAGGAACAGGAGGAGCACTGCCAGAGCCCTGCAAAATGACCTCCAGCAGGCCACAAATGTGCATGTGTCTGAACAAACGGTTAGAAACCGACTCCATGAGGATGGTATGAGGACCTGACGTCCACAGATGGGGGTTGTGCTCACAGCCCAACACCGTGCAGGACGCTTGGCATTTGCCAGAGAACACCAGGATTGGCAAATTGGCCACTGGTGCCCTGTGCTCTTCACAGATGAAAGCAGGTTCACATTGAGCACATGTGACAGACGTGACGGAGTCTGGAGACACCGTGGAGAGCGATCTGCTGCCTGCAACATCCTTCAGCATGACCAGTTTGGGAGTGGGTTGGCAATGGTGTGGGGTGGAATTTCTTTGGAGGGCCGCACAGCCCTTCATGTGCTTGCCAGAGGTGGCCTGACTGCCGTTAGGTACTGAGATGAGATCCTCAGACCCCTTGTGAGACCATATGCTGGTGCAGTTGGCCCTGGGTTCCTCCTAATGCAGGACAATGCTAGACCTCATGTGGCTGGAGTGTGTCAGCTGTTCCTGCAAGATGAAGGCATTGAAGCTATGGACTGGCCCACCAGTTCCCCAGACCTGAATCCGATTGAGCATATCTGGGACAGCATGTCTCGCTCACTGAGAATATTTCATTCATTCAGATCTAGGAGGTGTTATTTGAGTGTTCCCTTTATTTTTTTGAGCAGTGTATATATAAACACACACACACAGGGTGGGCCATTTATATGGATACACCCAAATAAAATGGGAATGGTTGGTGATATTAACTTCCTATTTGTGGCACAATAGTATATGGGAGGGGGAAAACTTTTCAAGATGGGTGGTGACCATGGCGGCCATTTTGGATCCAACTTTAGTTTTTTCAATGGGAAGATGGTCATGATACACATCAAACTTATTAAGAAGTTCACAAGAAAAACAATGGTGTGCTTGGTTTTAATGTAACTTTATTCTTTCATGAGTTATTTACAAGTTTCTGACCACTTATAAAATGTGTTCAAAGTGCTGTTGGATTGTCAATGCAACCCTCTTCTCCCACTCTTCACACACTGATAGCAACACCGCAGAAGAAATGCTAGCACAGGCTTCCAGTATCCGTAGTTTCAGGTGCTGCACATTTCGTATCTTCACAGAATAGACAATTTCCTTCAGATGACCCCAAAGATAAAAGTCTAAGTGGGTCAGATCGGGAGACATTGGGGGCCATTCAACTGGCCCACGACGACCAATCCACTTTGCAGGAAACTGTTCATCTAGGAATGTTCGGACCTGACACCCGTAATGTGGTGCTGCACCGTCTTGCTGGGAAAACTCAGGGAACGTGCCAGCTTCCAAAGTGGATTGGTCGTCGTGGGCCAACACATGCTGCGTTCTATAAAACGTCTTTTTCACAGATGTCCATGCTCAAGTTAGCATGACAGTGCCAAGCCATATGTTGCATGTGTTAGAAAAGCATGGCTGCGTAATCAGTGTGTGGGCGCTAGCCTGGCCTGTCTGATCTCTAGATCTGTCCCCCAAAAAAGTGTGGGACATTGTGAAATTGAAAATTAGCTTAATAATGGAATAATAGCAAAAATATCTGCTTTTTACACTGGATCAATTGGTGTGGTTAAAGGGGAAAGGCAGTGTAAACTCCTGTCCCAACTTTTTTGGGACATATTGCAAGTGTCAAATTTGGAATGATCGTATATTTAAAAAAAAAAAGAAAATCAGTAAAGTTACAATAAAGTTAATAATTTAAAGCATGAAGGAACATGGTTTTTGTGCTCTATACAATTGAATGCACTGCGTTCTGTTTTTATTAGCATTTCACTGTCCAAATTTATACTGACACAATCTGTCACTTGCATCTTAAGAGGCGATATAAGGGGCTCTCATTGTTTTCGTTAATGCCTCTGTTGGAAGTTAAGAGATCACTGTCTGCTGTAAAGTATACTTTTGGCTGGACTAGATAAACTCCAATTTTATTTTAGTCTCCAGACTCTCAAAGAAAGTAACCACAGGGATCTTAATCCCTTTTTATTAATCAGGCTTATAAATGAGATTATCCAGTTAAACCTCTTGTATTTCCAGGACTTTGCATCAGGTTGAGGAAAAATGTGATTCTTTTGTCAGCATGTAGAAAGATGTTTAGTCAAAACTATAAAATGCTAAATTTCGGTTATTAGCAACACCAGTACAACGAAATATCTGCTTAAACATGTTCTTTTATTTATATATATATATATATATATATATATATATATATATAATACACCACATACTTTAAATAAAACATGGAAAAAAAGTTTCACAGGGGCAGATTTCTTGCTGACCCTTACGCAAAAGATGTCTCAAAACTAAGAAACATACTAAAATATGTCAGATGTGAATGTAAACAAGGCTTGGCCAATGCATTGCAAACACTTGGACCTGATGTACAAACTCTGCCTACATTCTTTTGTTACTGTAGTTGTTAAAACATTCAGTACTAAAGGACTTGATAGAAAAAAATCAGAGCATCTGTAAATGATATACTATAATTCCAATAGCCAACTAAATATGTTAACAGTAGAGGAATGTATACTGGTATTTATGAAGTAGAATCTTTACATTGAATGAACATGTACGAGTTCTGCGAGCAACTCCTCGAACTGTTGCTCTGCTATAAAAGTTGACTTGGTGGTACAAAACGGCACGTGCACATTCGGCTGTTGCTACAGCTCTTCTTGCTGCAGTGATATGGCTCCAGCTTGCTGTGCATTAAGAGTTGCATTGTGATGTATTTTATTATTTTACAATGTGCAAAATCGTGGTTGTTTAGCTCGAAACATTTGCATTCTCATGCTTGTGTGAAGCACATTTGTCTTAAATATGCATAGACAACAAATTGATTAACATTTAAAAACAACAGTAAGAGTTTTTGTAGAACATTTCTTTGTAAAACATTTTCATCAGTGTTTATGCCTTTTTGTTAGAGATCTGTGCTTTCCTGGATTTTTTTTTTTTTTTTTTTTTTTGGTTCAAGGCTTTGAAGGGGAAAGAGGATTGCTTTTTTCCTTTCTTATTCCAAGTCTTTTCTCACTTGCTCCACTGTGTTTGACTTTTTCCAAACCCTTAATCCCCTGAGGTTATAAATGTCACAGTCTCACACGGGTTACCAGCACTGTGAAGTTTCCATCAGTTTTCTGTGCACTTAGGTTTATTTTTAGTTGTTTGTGTTGTTTTTTTAACTTCCTTCCCTTAGCAAACTTCATGTGAGTATAGACCTCCATTTTTACTAGACTTTCAGTAAACCGTCTAAAATGCGTTTAATACGGTGAGACAGAATTAAAGGAAGAATAATTAATAATAATTAGTGTTAGTAACATCTCAGAGCTTGAGGCTTAAGCAGGAAGGCTTCTTCTGTGGTATCAAGTACTCCAGCTGTAAATGAGGTGGAAAAACTTTAGTGATCTGCTGCATATGCTTGTAAAGGGATCATATCATAGAAAACAAACATAGTGTGAAATCTTAAACAGTCTTCCTACTTGGGAGCCCAGTATGGGGCACTCCATGTTCAACTGTGTGACTGCAGTACAGGCTGAACTGGTGAATTTCATCACAAACCACCATCATGGTTAGAATAACAAATATGTGAAATATTTTTATTACCCAGCCACTAGCATGAGAATAACTTGTTGTAAATTAAGAAAAATAAGAGGTAATTGCCAGAAACCCACAAAGAATTCTGGGGAGCTCCACCCCCAGGATTTTATTTTTTAGATTTAAGAGTTTCTGCTGTTTTAGTTTAAGAAGTGGAAGCACAAGAGAATATGAAATGTTAATATGGAATTGAAAGTCCAAAATAAGAGTTATCAAATATGAATAACTTACTGGTTATTGGATTTTTTTGGCCACTGTCTTTTTATATCTGCCAGGCTCTTTCATAAATATTTATGTAAATACTGTTCTTTTGAAACATACAAGTTTATGCTTGTGATGTCACAACCACAAGCATTTGCCACCTACAGCATTTGAGCCCACCCTTTCACACTTGAGTGATTGTTTTATTTTGAGCTGTAGCAGAGTTGTATTTGTGGCTGTTGGGAAGCAAAAGTATCAGTGCTGCATTCCAAAAGATCCAGACATTTGCAAGGATTGGCTGAAGTTTATTTTTCCTGACATCCCTAAGGATTTTATTGGTTTCAGTGTGCACTGCTTTGATAATGCAGGCCAGCATAGTAGCTAATAGTGACAGACTTTACAGCAGCTAGATAGATATGTTCTCTTTAGCTAACATTTAAGTGGAGTACCTTTTTATTTTTGATTTACAAACATTTGTAAACGGTCCAGACCAAAGGTAGTGCTGACGTTTTCTTTTCTGAGGCACTTTTCTTGGTTTCCTTGGAAAGTAGTTAAAATGTCAGAAATCTCATTGTGAGTGTTGGTCTTGGCACATCTTTTTTTGCGTCTTTGATCTAAATCCTTCTTCAAAGTATTTGGGTATCATGGACAAAACTGAAAAATTGTTTTCCCACATAAAAGCTGACAATTTATAAAAAAGAAATGAAAGCCCAGCCCAACAAAAAAGTCCTAAGTTCTGCTTTGTTCATTTGTTAAAGTCAAACTCTTATCAATTTCCACCAGAAATCTAGGTTGTTTCAGGGGTCTTTATGTCAGGGCTGCCCAAGTGTGGCCCCTGGGAAAATGTTTCATTTGGCCCTCCAGAAAGTTTCCCTAATAGCACCCCCTTACCCAGTGAGAGGACATGGGTTTTAAATTATGTCTTTCATACTTAACTTATTAAAAGATTATTTTCCTCCATTTTAGTGATAAACTATAATATAAAAATTTGAAATATAAAATTATAAAAATATACAATTTTAAAAGTGAACTTGTTTTGTCTATTTAACCCATGGCCCACCACAAACATTGCACCTTGACGTTTTGGTCCAGCGCAAACAAAGTTTGGGCACCTCTGCTTTAGAGGCGTGTACCATCCTCACTCACGGAAAAAATCCAGAGAAGTAAGAAAAAGTTGGGCATAATCAGGACAAGGTGGAGCCATCTGAGAGACATCTCTGGCTATAACAAAAATAAGCTATTTTGGTTTCCTTAAATGACCTTCTACATAACTGGTTGTTTGCAACAATATTCCTAGAGGTCAAATCGGTGTTCCAGATCATTGCTTTATCTCTGGCAGTGGCTGTCAGTAATACCATCATTAAATTCATCTCTTCTGTGTAAGCTGCCTTATTTTGCCCCCATCATATAAACACCAAGGCCAGAGTCATGGTGCCCTATGTCCTTATAAGGACACAGTCATGCTGGGGGAGCTGTAGACTGACTGAGTCACTGTGGTGATTTGTTGCTTGACCTCACACACACACGCTCTGACCACACACACTTGTTCGTACGTTCGTACGTTCGTTCGTTTCTCTCTCTCTCTCTCTCTCTCTCTCTCTCTCTCTCTCTCTCTCTCTCTCTAATAAATGAAAGCTGAACATGAAGAAATAAGAGAATTTACACTCCTTTTATAGTCTAATGAATCTTAATTACAATAAACATTCTTGCAAGAACTGCATATTAATCATATCTGCACTTGCATTTTTTTTTTAATTCAAAGCTGTGTGATTTTAATCACTAATGTTCAGACTGTGTCAGTGCTGAAGAGCATAAACATTTTTCTGGGTCGTGTGCAAAAGGAGGGAAGAATGAGTACTTTCATTATATTCATTATGCCCACTACTTGGCTTCTAGCTATTAACAAGTCATGAATAATGCTTCCTTTTCTGACCAAGTTCTTGTGCAGAATGCTCCTTTAGAAACAATGGCCACCTTTTAGTATGTTCGGAGGAATTTAGTCAACAGACCTTAACTCTGAGAAGCTGAACAAAAGCAAACTAGTAGCAATACAGTGGTCATCTGTCCTGGTGATGCTGAGATGGAAAAGAGAAAGCTGCCCAAAGTGAAAAAGCATATTCATTTAATCTCAAATGTGTGCTCAGCATGGTGAACAGTTTAACAATGTTTTTTGAGTATATGATCACCAGTATTTCTAGAACACTGAACAAATCCATGTGTAAATGCACATGCAAATGCATAACATATTTAGACCAATTATAGAGAGACTGTGTCTGTGTGTGTGTGTGTGTGTGTGTGTGTGTGTGTGTGTGTGTGTGTGTGTATATACATGTGTGTGTGTGTGTGTATATATATACACACACGCTGCTGAAAAAAATAAAGGGAACGCTCAAATAACACCTCCTAGATCTGAATGAATGAAATATTCTCATTGAATAATGTGCTGACAACAAAATCGCACAAAAATCATCAATGGAAATTTATTAACCAATGGAGGTCTGGATTTGGAGTCTCACACAAAAATAAAGTGTAAAAACAGACTACAGACTGATCCAAAGTCATCCAAAGTCAAAATGAGGCTCAGTATTGTGTGAGGCCTCCATGTGCCTGTATGACCTCCCTGCAACACCTGGGCATGTTCCTGATGAGGTGGCGGATGGTCTCCTGAGGGATCTCCTCCCAGACCTGAACTAAAGCATCTGCCAACGTCGGGCCCTCATACCATCCTCATGGAGTTGGTTTCTAACCGTTTGTGCAGACACATGCACATTTGTGGCCTGCTGGAGGTCATTTTGCAGGGCTCTGGCAGTGCTCCTCCTATTCTTCCTTGCACAAAGCCGGAGGAAGCGGTCCTGCTGCTGGGTTGTTGCCTCCTGTTGTCTCCTGGTGTACTGGCCTGTCTCCTGGTAGCGCCTCCAGGCTCTGGACACTACGCTGACAGACAAACCTTCTTGCCACAGCTCGCATTGATGTGCCGTCCTGGATGAGCTGCACTACCTGAGCCACTTGTGTGGGTTGTAGAGTCCGTCTCATGCTACCACAAGTGTAAAAGCACCACCAACATTCAAAAGTGACAAACATCAGCCAGAAAGCATAGGTACTGAGAAGTGGTCTGTTGTCTATTCCATTTGAACAACAGCATGTGAAATTGATTGTCAATCAGTGTTGCTTCCTAAGTGGACAGTTTGATTTCACAGAAGTTTGATTTACTTGGAGTTATATTCTGGTGTTTGTGTTCCCTTTATTTTTTTGAGGTGTGTGTGTGTGTATATGTATGTGTGTGTGTGTGTGTGTGTGTGTGTGTATGTGTGTGTGTGTGTGTGTGTGTGTGTGTGTTTATTTATTTATTTTACCATTCTAGTGATTTTACTGGTGCATTTTGTCAAGTCAATTGGTTTGCAAACCTCAGAAAAACTAAGTATTGTCATGCATATTGTTTCCTAAAAATGCCATTGAATATTGTGATTGTAGATTTTTTTTTTTTTTTTTTTTTTTTTTATCCTCCTCTCTCAGTGCTCAGTTTACATTCCTCAAACCCGAGTGGATATTGCTTTTTGAGCTAGCTTGTCATTTACTGACATGTTGCAGTTCTGGACAAAGTGCTGCCCTGCAGGGAAGAGCAAGGATGCATCAGTGATGTACTCCTGAAATAAGAAAAACAGTTCATGACATGGGCAGGAGTAGCCCAGCCAGTGTCTCCCCGTTTATGTCTTTTGGGAGATAAAACAGAAACCCCAACTATAACAAAAAGGGCATGTCCAGTTCTGATGGTGGGGATAACCACAGCCGCCAGAGTCATATTAAGACACTGGAAATCACCCACATGGCCAACACTCCAAGAATGGAAAATCCTAATGAGCGAGACCACATCGTATGAGGTTATGTTAGCCAGAATAAGGGGCAAAGGGCCAGTGGAACTGGGAATTTGGGAATGTTTTATGGAATATCTCACTTCTGACTAACAGGATGATTATGAGACAAGAATTAAGAGATGTTTGTATCTTTTTTTGATAACTGGCCTTCTTTCTTCTGTTTTCTATATGATGTACCATATGAGCTATTGTTTACTGTGTTTAAATAAAAAACTTTAATTACAAAAAAAGAAAAACAGTTCACTTTTGTTCTGTTAGCCTCCTGTTTTTAAATAATGCTCTTACATACAGAAGTAGTCATTGACACCAAAAGAGAGTAACCCAATCTTTTGATCCTAATCTCTGTTCGTTAATCAGGCTTCAAAGAAGATTATCCAGATGAACTTCCGGTCTTTCATGGGCTTTGCATCATTTAGGAATTGGCAGGTTAATGTGACAATGTAGATTAATACCTAGAATGTAGATTATATGTAAATTTAGAACAAGTTACAAGTTCTTAAAGATCATCTTATCACATTTCCATTGAGTTCCTTACATAAAAAAAAATGGGGTGCTGTAGCTGTAGATGTTACAAATAAAAACACAACAATTAGGCCTAAAACACTAGTAACAATAAAGCACAAACAATGTATGTATTGTTTTATTGAACAATGCAGTCCCAGATAATGTCTTAGCAAGAAGAAAAAAAGAGTGGATGGAAAGTGATGTTCATCCAAACAGTGGCTCAGCAATGCAGGCAAGTGCACCACTAGGGGTTTAAACATGCTTCAGAATATAGTCAGAGCAACGATGCATGCTGACAAGGTCTTTAGTGAACTAATCAAACTGTACAACCATTATTGTGTTTGTGTGCTTTAAGATTTATGTTTACCCATAATGTTTTAATCATAAATGTGAGTGCTGTACAGTTCTATTTAATCTGTTGAATTTTTTTTTTCCCAAAAATACAGTAACCCAAGCAAAGTTTAGATTATGGCAGAACCAATATAAATCTGCCTGTTAAAAGTAATGATATTGAGCAGTTTTTTCATAATTGAATCCAAAACTTGTTCAGCTTCAGAAATGAAACAGTTTACTGCCAGTGCTGTTCTGGAGTTTTTCTTGGTTTGATTGAGGAGGGAATATTTAGAGGTGTGATGGCTGAGACGAATTTTGGGTATATTTGTTAAAAACCACTGTTACTGATCAAAACTAGGAATCTTGGTGTTTCCTTTCAATATAACATGGGTGGAAAGTGGGCTTATGCTGTGGACACACCCACGCTTAAATGAGTGGGCTTTTTTTATATTGTCAATTATGAATTCTATATTCATAATTATTTAAATTGTTGTATTTTTATGTATTTTTATATGTTTTAAGGCTTATTCTATCAAAAGTAGTCAAATCTTTGCCTCAGGATCAAAAATTAAATTGACGATAATATGCACAATATGCATTTTCATCACTTATATCCATCCATCCATCCATCATCTTCCGCTTCTCCGGGGTTCGGGTCACGGGGGCAGCATCCTGAGCAATGAAGCCCAGACCTCCCTTTCCCCAGCCACTCCCACTAGCTCCCTGGGAGGGATTCTGAGGCGCTCCCAGGCCAGCTGGGCAATATAGTCACGCCAGCGTGTCCTGGGGTCTCCTCCCCGGTAGACTTGCCTGTGACACCTCCCAAGGGAGGCGTCCAGGAGGCATCCTAACAAGATGCCCGAACCACCTCAACTGGCTCCTCTCGACGTGAAGAAGCAGCGGCTCTACTCCGAGTCCCTCCCGGATGACCGAACTTCTCACCCTATCTCTAAGGGAGAGTCCAGCCACCCTGCGGAGGAAACTCATTTCAGCCGCTTGTATTCGCGATGTCGTTCTTTCGGTCATTACCCAAAGCTCATGACCATAGGTGAGGGTGGAAACGTAGATCGACCAGTAAATCGAGAGCCTTGCCTTATGGCTCAGCTCTTTCTTTACCACAACAGACCGGTAAAGAGCCCGCATCACTGCTGACCCAGCACCAATCCGCCTGTCAATCACCCGCTCCCTTGTACCATCACTCGTGAATCAGACCCCGAGATACTTAAACTCCTCCACTTGAGGCAAGAGCTCATCCCCGACCCAGAGAGGGCTCTCCACCCTTTCCCACGTGAGAACCATAGCCTTGGATTTGGAGGTACTGATCCTCATCCCGGCCGCTTCACACTCGGCTGCAAACCGATCCAGTGAAAGCTGAAGTTCACGGCCTGATGTCCCCAATAGGACCACATCATCTGCAAACAGCAGCGATGTGACCCTGAGGTCACCAAACCGGACACCCTCCATCCCCTGACTGCGCCTAGAAATTCTATCCATAAAAATTATGAATAGAATTGGTGACAAAGGGCAGCCCTGACGACTCTCACTGGGGAAAAAGTCTGACTTACTGCCGGCCGTGCGAACCAAACTCCTGCTTTGTTTGTACAGGGCCTGAATGGCTCATAGCAAATAGCCATATACCCTGTACTCCCGAAGCACCTCCCACAGAATACCCCGGGAAACACAGTCGAATGCCTTCTCCAGATCCACAAAGCACATGTGGACTGGTTGGGCAAACTCCCATGAACCCTCCAGAATCCTGGAGAGGGTAAAGAGTTGGTCCAGTGTTCCACGACCAGGGCGGAACCCGCACTGCTCCTCCTGGATCCGAGGTTCGACTATAAGCCGGACTCTCTTCTCCAGTACCCTTGCATAGACCTTACCAGGGAGGCTGAGGAGTGTGATTCCCCTGTAGTTGGAACACACCCTCCAGTCCCCCTTTTTTAAAAAGAGGCACCACCACCCCAGTCTGCCAATCCAGTGGCACCACCCCCGATGTCCACGCAATGTTGAAAAGGCGTGTCAGCCAAGACAGCCCCACAACATCCAGAGCCTTGAGGAACTCGGGACAGATCTCATCCACCCCTGCAGCCCTGCCGCGAAGGAGCTTTTTAACTACCTTAGCGACTTCAGCCTCACTAATGGACAAGCCTATTCCCGTGTCCCCAGACTCTGCCTCCTCACTGGAGAACGTGTTGGTAGGATTGAGAAGGTCCTCAAAGTATTCCTTCCACCGCCCAATGACGTCTTCAGTCGAAGTCAGCAGCACACCATCTCCACTATATACAGTGCTAGTGGCACACTGCTTTCCCCTTCTGAGTCGCTTGATGGTTTGCCAGTATCTTTTCGGAGCTGACTTAAAGTCACTTTCCAAGGCCTCACCGAACTCCTTCCCACACCCGGGTTTTTGCCTTGGCAACGACTGAAGCCGCAGACCGCTTGGCCTGTCGATACCTGCCAGCTGCCTCTGGTGTCCTACAGGCCAACCATGTCCAGTAGGACTCCTTCTTCAGCTTGACGGCATTTCTCACCTGGGGTGTCCACCACCGGGTTCGAGGATTACCGCCCCGACAGGCACCAACTACCTTGTGACCACAGCTACAGTCAGCCGCTTCAACAATGGAGGAGCGGAACATGGCCCATTCTGAGTCAATGTCCCCCACCTCCCCCGATATCTGGTCAAAGTTCTGACGGAGGTGTGAGTTGAAGATCAATCTGACAGGTTCTTCTGCCAGGCGTTCCCAGCAAACCCTCACTATACGTTTGGGTTTGCCTGGTCTGACCGGCATCTTCCCCCACCACCTGATCCAACTCACCACCAGGTGGTGATCAGTTGACAGCTCAGCTCCTCTCTTTACCCGAGTGTCCAGTACACATGGCTGCAAGTCCGCTGACACGACTACAAAGTCAGTCATTGAACTGCGGCCTAGGGTGTCCTGGTGCCAAGTGCACTTATGGACATCCTTGTGTTCAAACATGGTGTTTGTTATGGACAAACTGTGGTTTGCACAGAAGTCCAAAAACTGAACACCACTCGGGTTCAGATCAGAGAGGCCATTCCTCCCAATCACACCCCTCCAGGTCTTACTGTCGTTGCCCACGTGAGCGATGAAGTCCCTCAGTAGGACAATAGAGTCTCCAGGAGGAGCACTTTCAAGCACCCCTTCCAAGGACTCTAAGAAGGCTGGGTACTCTGATCTGCTGTTCGGTGCATAAGCACAGACAACAGTCAGGACCCGTTCCCCAACCCGAAGGCGTAGGGAAGCTACCCTCTCGTCCACCGGGGAAAACCCCAACATACAGGCACCGAGTCGAGGGGCTATGAGAAAGCCCACACCTGCCCGCCGCCTCTCACCATGGGCAACTCCAGAAAAGAAAAAAGTCCAGCCCCTCTCAAGGAGATTGGACCCCGAGCCCAAGCTGTGTGTTGAGGTGAGCCCGACTATATCTAGCCGGTATCTCTCAACCTCGCGCACTGGCTCCAGGGTGGGGCCCCGGTAACCCTGATCCGGGCAGGGTACACAAGTCCTGCTTTGTTGTCCTCATAGGGGTGGTTATGGATCACACTTTGTCTGGCCTGTCACCTAGGTCCAGTTTGCCATGGGAGGACCCTACCAGGAGCTTTTCCTCCAGACAACATAGCTCCTAGGGTCCTTCAAGCACACAAACCTCTCCACCACGATAAGGTGGTGATCCATGGAGAGGATTATCCAAGGATCCATGGATTATCACTTATAGCAAACTTATAAAAAAGTTGTTTGTATCATTTAACCTTTCAGCAGTATCGAGAGCTTTTGTATTAGTCAATTGAGTGTTGATGCATCAGTGAAGAATTCCCCTTATCGACTAACTACTGCCGCCTTTCTTATAACACACATACTGTTCTATATAACTATTAATGTAATTCTGGGCCTTTAAACATGAAGCTCATTTTCAAGCAGTCATTTTCTGTAAAAGGTGATTTACTCCACCACTCCCTCTCCCTTATCTTGTAAATGTTTTCTAAACTTAATGGCAAAGACAAACTGAATGGTGACTTTTAGTATGTCTGTGTTGAACAGCACTTCCACACTTACTATAGCACAAGGAAACAAGCTACAGCTTGAACAGTCTTATCAGTGCTTACAAATGAAGGCAAAAGGCAGCTCTGTGCGTGCATCTTGCTGGCGTTGTGCCCAAGTATGACTTGGCACCCAGCTGGAGAGTTTGTATTGTCATGTTGTTACTACATGATCTGGCTTTTTACAACTAAGTAACTCTAAAAGCTACTATTGCTTCAGCATACTTTTACCGGTTTATGCAAAACTGAACTCTAATTAATTAATTAATTAATTAATTAATTAAATGCTTTGTTATAATAAAAAAATGTTTTTAATTCCTTTTCTTACAGTAGAGCAGTGGGATATTGCAACGCGCTATAATGGGCTTTGGCTAGTTATTTTCCTTGGGGAAAATGAACCTGGATAATGATATCTAATCATCAATAGGACTATGACTATAGAGGAGCATATTAGAAAACAAAAACAAAATAAAATATTGGAATAAAAAGTCCAACCAAGTGTTTTATATTTATTATTATATTTGTAGTCAATTCATTCCCCAATTTAGTCATCTCCAATTCCGCCTGCTAGTTAGCACTTTATCTAAATTTTATTGAAATTTGTTATTGAATTCTGCAATTTCCCCCTGTTATCAATAAAGGAATCTGAATCTGAAACTTTTCTCAAAACAATATTACAACTTTATTCTCAATTGTATGACTTTTGTCTACTATATTATTGTTTTTATTTGTTGTGGCCTGTATTTTTTGCTGTTGTAGAACTGTTTGCACTGGGTAGGTATGTCCAACAAGTGCAAAACAAAGTGTGCGCTGTACTGTGAATGGTGTGCTTGCTTCATGCTTCTTTCGTTTTGACTTTGAAAAATGTTACATTTTTATACACACGTAAGCCAAAATGAACGACAGATTTCATATAATGTAGTGGAGTAAAAAGTACAGTAGCAAACTACATTAATTTTGTAAGTGCCCAACACTGATTAGTAAACAGTTCTGCTGCAATGACAGCAGCATCAAATGAGTTTATGTAGATGTAGAGTGTACTTCAGGTCTTTTACTTAAATAACTGCTATCTCTAAGGGCTAAAACTTTTCATACACTGTTGGGTTATTTTAGATACATAATTTTACATAATGTCTGTATTTGCTTCTGTACATAATGTGTATATATATGATTCCAAGCATTGTTTTGTAAAGACTGTAGTTTAACTGTTAATATTTTTGTTATGCTTTTGTGTTTTCAGCTTGATGGCACTGTGGATATGGCGGAGCGTCGCCTCATACGGACAGCAATTCGGGAGTTGCGACGACATGAGATTGAAGATATGGAAGCTGCTCTGACCAATAAGCGCTTCAGACGTGCTCAAGAACACAGACATGAGGATAAGGAAAATCAGCTTCGGTATGACACATGATGAAACTATCAGTTGTGATTTTAATGTTGTCAATTACATATACACTGATCAGTCATAATATGACTATCCCCTTGTTCATATCCCATTGTCCATTTTATCAGCTCCATTTACTATATAGGGGCACTGTGTAGTTCTACAATTACAGACTGTAGTCCATCTGTTTCTCTACATACTTTGTTAGCCCCCTTTTACCCTGTTCTTCAGTAGTCAGGATCCCCATGGACCCTCACAGAGCAGGTCCTATTTGGGTGGTGGATCATTCTCAGCACTGCAGTAACACTGATGATGTGTTGGTGGTGGTGTGTTAGTGTGTGTTATGCTGCTCTGAGTGGATCAGACAAGTGTATGTTGAGGTTAAAATTTATTTTAGTGGATATTGGATATTTTAATAATATTTTTCAATCTTCTAATTGTTTAGTATGAGCCTTTTCTGATTTAAATAAATTTAAAACATTAATATATAATATAATAGTGTGTGTGTGTGTATGTGTGCAACAGTGTTCAAAGTATTGAATAAAAATCATTGTATTCACAATTTTTGATCATATTTTATTTTTTTTTAATGTTCTGCTGGTCCTTTTTTTTCTTTTCTAACTGATGTCTGAAAGTTTTTTGCAATATTGCTCATCTCTACATTTACTGCCATGTTTATATGTTCCACAGTTGTGTTCTATATGATTTTTCATTGTTTAATTTTTGCTGCATGTTTAGTAAACAATTTAGTTATTTGCCACTTTTTACTTCACGCTTCATAGCTCCGTTTCTGAGAATTTTGATTGTCTTTGGTTCTTAGTTTTCACTTCTTTCATCGGTATTATTTCAGCTAGCCAGAGCTTCGCATGGCTATCCAGAGCTTTGCTTGACTTGAATCTTTTAAATAATCTCATTACTTGTTTGGCTCTTTCCTAGGACGCTGGTGAAAATAGTGCAGCGTTGATGCACCAGTGCGCTACTCACCACTTCATGAATATATCTTACTTACTGTGGCGCATGTTTTGCCTGGTGTAGCACTGGAACTGCCAAGTCTTCTATCTCTGGCCTATAGTGAAAGTGAATTTAGCTCAAGAATAGTTTTCATTTAAAATAAATAAATGAATAAATAAATAAATAAATAACAAATTCTTGATTTCCCATAATGCCTTTCATTGTTGTAAGGTACAGTTTGTTAGGCCCCTGCTTATAAGAATGCAGTTAATCCCAGCCCATGAGTCTTTCTTTTTGTTTTTTTTGTTTTTTTTTTTTCTTTTTTTTCCCACACATCTCCAAGCATGGGGAGATTTTCTCTCCATCCTCCAGAGTCACATTTTCCATTTTGAATCGTTTTCTTAGAGGTTTTTTTTTTTTTTGCCAAGAAAAACTTTTCTGGTATGTGACCTTCCAGCTGCTGAGCGCAACAGAACCGGTCACTCACAACACTAGACACAACTGTCAGTCTGTTGTAGTTGAATGGCACACCAAATTTGCATGTGTGTCTGTTTTCAAGTTGTGTAAATGTGTGTGTATTTGTGTTCACAGGCCTGAATTGGCAGCATCGCTGGATCTGCTTTCTAGTAAGCTTCAGGACATTCAGGATATTGAAGAGCTTTCTGCAATGGTAAGTGTTTTGTACAATAAAAAATAGCTGGTACCATAAATGCCAAAGATGCAATGACCTGTTTGAGGCAAAGAGAGAAACAGATAGATAAGGACTACCAGTAATGCCCATAACAAAAGCATGGTGTCCTTTTAAATTCATTATTTCCCTCTCATAGCTCTGTTAATCAAAAAGAAAAATGTTCAGATTGAAGGATACAAATTTTTTTTTCAAGCAGAAAAGCAGTTATTTCTCAAGAGATTAGATATAAGATGAAAAGATGTTAAAAAAGGAGTTTTCGAAACTAGTGGAAGATATAGAACCTCAAAGCAAAAAAAGAAGAAAATCAAATAACAAACTACTGATGTTCTCAGAACGATGGACAGGCCATCCCAGAAATTTACTCTGATTGTGAAGAGCAGAAAAATGCAACCAAAAGCTAAGGTTAAACTTTAACTTTTTTTTTTTTTGGTGGAAAAAATCCCTGTAGATTTTGTTGAAAAACTGAAAGTCTTTCAAAAAGAAAAAGGACACACTAAATACTGAAAAATATTTCTATAACCCAATTTCCAAAAGAGCTGGAATTCTGTGCAAAATGTAAATAATAACGCAAATGCAGTTATGTGCAAATCATTTAGATGCTATATTTAATTGAAAATAGTACAAAGACAACGCATCAAATGTTGAAACTGAGAAATTTTATTGTTTTTTGAAAAATATATGCCAATTTTGAATTTGATATTGGCAACACAATCCCAAACAGTTGGGACAGGGGCAACAAAAGGCCAGTTAAAATTGTGTAATGCTTAAAAAAAAAGACCTGGTGGTTGACCGGTCATTAGCATGAGTGG
Source organism: Pygocentrus nattereri (assembly GCF_015220715.1). NCBI lineage: Eukaryota > Metazoa > Chordata > Actinopteri > Characiformes > Serrasalmidae > Pygocentrus > Pygocentrus nattereri. The sequence goes on along the minus strand of NC_051230.1, from coordinate 24,782,023 downwards.
GTATTAGTAGCATGATTTGGGTACAAAAAAAGCATTCCAGAGAGGCTAGAAGTAAAGATGAGGAGGAGTTCACCACTCCGTGAAAGACTAAGTGGGCAAATAGTGCAACAGTTCAAGACTAATGTTTCTCAGCGTAAAACAGCAAAGAACTTTTGCTTTTCATCATCTGTAGTACATAATATCATTCTACAGATTCTATGAATCCTTCAAATCTCTATATGCAAGGGACCAGGCCAAAAACCAGTATTGGCTGGCCTTGATGCCCTCAGGGGGCATTATTCCTTGATGCCCCCAGGGGGCATTAAAAACGGACATGATTTTCTAGTGTAAATCATTGCATGGGCTCAAACACTTCTGAAAACCACTGTCTCTGAAAACTCAAGTTAAAACTCTAAAACACATAAAAGAAACTGCATATAAACAGGAACCAGAAACGCTGCCACCATCTCTGGGCCTGAGCTCGTTTTGAAACTGATTTGGACGAAGTAGAAAACTGTCCTGTGGTCTGATGAATCAAAATTTCAAATTCTTTTTGGAAATCATACATGCTGTTTCCTTCAGGCTAAAGATGACTCTGCATTTTATCAGCATACAGCTCAAAAGCCAGTATTCATGATGGTGTAGGGGTGCATTTGTGCACATGGCATGGGTGACGTGCAAGTCTGTCAGGGCACCATTAATCACCATTAAACTGCCATCCAGACAGCTTCTTTTTCAGGGAAGGCCTTGCTTATTTCAGCAAGACAATGCCAAACCACATTCTGCATGTAATATAACATTACTCTGTCTGCAGTCCAGGCTGGTCACTCACTGATATTATTTGGCACATTATGAAATGAAAAATATGACATGATGATCCTGAACTGTTGAGCAACTGAAGTTCTGTATTAAACAAAAACAGAAACATTTCACTTTCAAAACTACAGAAGTTGGTCTCCTCAGTTCCCAAATGAGTTTGTTAAAAGAATACATAATGCAACAGTGATGAATCTGTCCCCGTCTCAACTTTTAGTAATGTGTTGCTGCCATTAAACGGGCAAATATTGTTCAAAAACAATTTAATTTCTCATTTTTGAGTTGTTGTCTTTACATTATTTTCAATTAAATGTAGGGTTTAAATGATTTGCATGTCATTATGATTTGTTCTCATATATATTTTGAACAGCATCCCAACTTTTTAAAAAAAAAAGTGCGGAGGCTTCTATGTAATTTTCTATTAAATGTTTTCTACTTGGCCGGGCACTTACTCATGATGCCCGGCCAGGCCCAGCCCGAAGGAGTTACATGAGTCCCCCCTCCCATCGACCCACCACCTGACTGGCTTTTGGAACTTGGAACGTTACCTCACTGGCGGGGAAGGAGCCTGAGTTGGTGTGCGAGGTTGAGAGATACTAGATATAGTCGGGCTCACCTCAACACACAGCTTGGGCTCTGGGTCCAATCTCCTTGAGAGGGGCTGGACTTTATTCTTTTCTGGAGTTGCCCATGGTGAGAGGCGGCGGGCAGGTGTGGGCTTTCTCATAGCCCCTCGACTCGGTGCCTGTATGTTGGGGTTTTCTCCGGTGGACGAGAGGGTACCTTCCCTACACCTTCGGGTTGGGGAACGGGTCCTGACTGTTGTCTGTGCTTATGCACCGAACAACAGTTCAGAGTACCCAGCCTTCTTAGAGTCCTTGGAAAGGGTGCTTGAAAGTGCTCCTCCTGGAGACTCTATTGTCCTACTGGGGGCTTTAATGCTCACATGGGCAATGACAGTGAGACCTGGAGGGGTGTGATTGGGAGGAATGGCCTCTCTGATCTGAACCCGAATGGTGTTCAGTTTTTGGACTTCTGTGCAAACCACAGTTTGTCCATCACGACCACCATGTGTGAACACAAGGATGTCGTAAGTGCACATGGCACCAGGGCCGCAGTTAAATGATTGGCTTTGTAGACGTGTCATCGGACTTGCGGCCATGTGTTTTGCACACTCTGGTAAAGAGAGGAGCTGAGCTGTCAACTGATCACCACCTGGTGGTGAGTTGGATCAGGTGGTGGGGGAAGATGTCGGTCAGACCAGGCAAGCCCTAACGTATAGTGAGGGTTTGCTGGGAATGCCTGGCAGAAGAACCTGTCAGATTGATCTTCAACTCACACCTCCGTCAGAACTTTGACCAGATATCGTTAGAGGTGGGAGACATTGACTCAGAATGGGCCATGTTCCCTTCCTCCATTGTTGAAGCGGCTGACTGTAGCTGTGGCCGTAAGGTAGTTGCTGCCTGTCGGGGCGGTAATCCTCAAACCCGGTGGTGGACACCCCCAGGTGAGAGATGCCGTCAAGCTGAAGAAGGAGTCCTACCGGGCATGGTTGGCCTGTGGGACACCAGAGGCAGCTGGCAGGTATCGACAGGCCAAGAGATCTGCGGCTTCAGTCGTCGCCAAGGCAAAAACCTGTGTATGGGAGGAGTTTGGTGAGGCCTTGGAAAGTGACTAAGTCAGCTCCGAAAAGATTCTGGCAAACAGTCAGGCGACTCAGAAGGGGAAAGCAGTGTGCCACTAGCACTGTATATAGTGGAGATGGTCAGACTTCGACTGAAGACGTCATTGGGCGGTGGAAGGAATACTTTGAGGACCTTCTCATTCCCACCGACACGTTCTCCAGTGAGGAGGCAGAGTCTGGGGACATGGGAATAGGCTTGTCCATTACTGAGGCTGAAGTCGCTAAGGTAGTTAAAAAGCTCCTTGGTGGCAGGGGTGGATGAGATCCGCCCTGAGTTCCTCAAGGCTCTGGATGTTGTGGGGCTGTCTTGGCTGACACGCCTTTTCAACATTGCGTGGACATCGGGGGCGGTGCCACTGGATTGGCAGACTGGGGTGGTGGTGCCTCTTTTTAAAAAAGGGGGACTGGAGGGTGTCTTCCAACTACAGGGGTATCACACTCTTCAGCCTCCCTGGTAAGGTCTATGCAGGGGTACTGGAGAAGAGAGTCCGGCTTATAGTCGAACCTCGGATCCAGGAGGAGCAGTGCGGGTTCCGCCCTGGTCGTGGAACACTGGACCAACTCTTCACCCTCTCCAGGATTCTGGAGGGTTCATGGGAGTTTGCCCAACCAGTCCACATGTGCTTTGTGGATCTGGAGAAGGCATTCGACTGTGTTCCTTGGGGTATTCTGTGGGAGGTGCTTTGGGAGTACAGGGTACATGGCTCTTTTGCTACGAGCCATTCAGGCCCTGTACAAACAAAGCTGGAGTTTGGTTTGCATGGCCAGCAGTAAGTCAGACTCGTTCCCAGTGAGAGTTGGACTCCATCAGGGCTGCCCTTTGTCACCGATTCTGTTCATAATTTTTATGGATAGAATTTCTAGGCGCAGTCAGGGGATGGAGGGTGTCCGGTTTGGTGACATCAGGGTCACATTGCTGCTGTTTGCAGATGATGTGGTCCTATTGGGGACATCAGGCCGTGAACTTCAGCTTTCACTGGATTGGTTTGCAGCCAAGTGTGAAGCAGCCGGGATGAGAATCAGTACCTCTAAATCCGAGACCATGGTTCTCAGGCGGAAAAGGGTGGAGAGCCCTCTCTGGGTCGGGGATAGGCTCTTGCCTCAAGTGGAGGAGTTCAAGTATCTTGGGGTGATGGTACAAGGGAGCGGGACATTGACAGGCAGATTGGTGCTGGGTCAGCAGTGATGCGGGCTCTTTACCGGTCTGGTGTGGTAAAGAAAGAGCTGAGCCATTAGGCAAGGCTCTCGATTTACCGGTCGATCTACGTTCCCACCCTCACCTATGGTCATGAGCTTTGGGTAATGACCGAAAGAATAAGATCGCGAATACAAGCGGCTGAAATGAGTTTCCTCCGCAGGGTGTCTGTACTCTCCCTTAGAGATAGGGTGAGAATTTCGGTCACCCGGGAGGGACTCGGAGTAGAGCCGCTGCTTCTTCACGTCGAGAGGAGTCAGCTGAGGTGGTTCGGGCATCTGGTTAGGATGCCTCCTGGACGCCTCCTCGGGAGGTGTCACAGGCAAGTCCACCTGGGAGGAGACCACTGGTAAACCCAGGACACGCTGGCGTGATTATATCGCCCAGCTGGTCTGGGAGCGCCTCGGAATCCCCCTTGGAGAGCTAGCGGAAGTGGCTGGGGAAAGGGAGGTCTGGGCCTCATTGCTTAGGATGCTGCCCCCGCGACCTGAACCCCTGGAGAAGCGGAAGATGATGGATGGATGGATGGATGGATGGATGGATGGATGGATGGATGGATGGATGGATGGATGGATGGATGGATGTTTGTTTTCTACTTTTTTTCTTGATGCTAAAAATGAATAACTTGTACTGGCAGTTATGATTAGAAAGCCAGTAAAAGGTGGTGTTTGACTTTTGCAAAGACTGTAATTTGTTGCGTGATTGAGTTATTTCATGTAACTTAATATTTACTATCTAATATTATATAACTCACCTGTATTACGTTATTACATATGTATCTAATTTATTTAACCTATTTATTTAAAAAAACACAGCAAACAAAATTAAGTTGACCCAAAATTATTATTGAATTTTTTTTTTACTTTTTTTTTTTTTTTTTTAGTAGTCACTGTCACTCAGTCCATTTGTTTCAGTCTGTTTTAGAGTTTTGTCCTCTTTATCTGTAGCTACGAAGTACCACTGAGTATGAAGAGAGGAAACTAATCCGTGCAGCCATTCGCCAACTGAGAGATGAAGAGATTCAAGGTAATAAGCGTCTTCTGTAATATAAACCAGTTTGTTCCATTTTATGAGGCTGTTGTCCATCTGTTCCTCTGCAGAATTTGTTAGCCCTCTTTTATCCTGTTCTACAATGACCAGGACTCCCACATGACCACTTCAGAACAAGTGTTATTTGGATCATTCTCAGGACTGCAGTGACACGGACATGGTGGTAGTGTGTTGCGTGGGTACAAGTTGATCAGAAGCTGTGCTGTGCTGCTGGTGTTTTTAAACACCTCACTATCACTGCTGGACTGAGAATAGTTCACCAACCAAAAATATCAAGCCAGCAGTGTCCTGTGGGTGTTCTCTGACCACTGATGAAGGAACAGATGAGCTGTTGCCTCAGACTTTACATCTACATAAAGTTGACCAACAAGCTAGGTGTGTTGAATAGAGTGGAGAGTAAGTGGACACAGTGTTTAAAAAATCACATTACACTGCTATATGTGATCCAATCTTACCAGCACAACACTTCCTAACATTCCTTCACCATGCAGTGCTTGGAATGATCCACCACCTAAATAATAGTACAATGAGAAACAGATGGACTGCAGTCTGTAACTACAAAGTGCACCTGTATGGAACCTGATAAAAAGAACAAAGCATGGCCAGTTGGTGTAAATTATATTTGTATATTGACACCCCTCCTAATTGAGTTCAGGTATTTCAGCTACACTCATTGCCAACAGGTGGATAAAATTGAGCATATAGAGCTCAGTGACTTTAAACATGGCACTGTCATAGGATACCACCTCTGCCAAGTCAGTTTGTGAAATTGTTTTAAAAAAAAAAACAAACCAAAAAAGAAATGGAAGCACCTAGGAACAACAACTTAGCCCTAAAGCGATAAACTGTGTAACCTTACAGAGTAGGGCTGTCTAGTACCAATGCCTATCCTCTGTTGAATCACTCACTAAAGACTTCCAAATTTGCTCTGGAAGCAACAGCAGTAAAAGAATTGCACATTAGGACCTTCACAAACTGGGTTTCCATTACTGAGCAGTTACACTCAAACCTAAGATGCCAAGCACTGGGAGAAGTGGTGTGACATCACTGCTGGACTCTGGAGCTGTGAAAATGTATTCTGTGGAGTGACGAATCATGTTTCTCTATCTGGTAGTCTGATGGATGAGTCTGGGTTCTGCGAATTCCAGGAGAACATTACTTGCCTAACTGCATTGTGGCAAGTGTAAAGGTTTGGACAGTAGTACGCTTTTAAATTTGTGAGAACATTTTGGGGAAGGCAATATTCTGTTGCATGCCTGTGCCCAAAAAGGCAGGGTTGGGTGAGTTTCTTGTAAAAAACTTGACTGGCCCACACAGAGCCCTGACCTCAACCCCAGCGAACACCTTTGGGATTAACTAGAACAGAGATTGAGGGCCAGGCCTTCTCATCCAACACCAGTGTATGACTTCACAAATAGTTTTCTGGAAAAATTCCCAGAGACACACTCCAAAATCACGTTTTGTTTCATGGAGAAACATTTCAATACAGAAAACCAAGCTTCTGTCTTAATTTTCCAAATAGTTTACTGATATGATATTCAGATACATCTTTTTTTTTTTTCCTCCTGCCATTTAGCACTTTATTAGGAACACTGTAGCAATACTGGGTTGGGCCTTCTTTTACTGTCAAAACAGCCTTAATTTTTTTTTTGTGGCATGGTTTCCACATGATGTTTTAGAGGTTCTGATCCATGCTGACATAACTGCATCACACAATTCCTGCAAGGTTTTTAGGTCTACTTTAATGCTGCAAATCTATTTTACCACATCTCAAAAGTGTTCTTTTGAATTCAGATCTGGTACAAGGCAGATTGGTTAAATGGATTGATGCTGTTGGCGCCACATTCTGACCCCACAATCTGTGTGCCTCATCTGAAATCAAGGTTCATTAGACCAGATTGTCATTAGACCATAATTGTACAGAGTGGTTATCTGAGTTGCCTAGCCTTTCTGTCAGCTTGAGCCAGTCTGGCTTTTCTGTTGTCCTCTCTTATTAAGAAGGCCTTTCTGTCTGCACAAGTGCTGCTGAATGTGTGTGTGTGTGTGTGTGTGTGTGTGTGTGTGTGTGTGTGTGTGTGTGTGTGTACGTTTGCTGGTATTCATTGAAATCTATATTGTTCAAGTTGAACCTTTCTACTTTTACCCAGGCGCGCTGGAGAAGATTCAGTTAACTGGACGGCCAGTGGAACAGCATCATAACCCTCAAAGAAATTTGGACTTGGAGGTGAGTGAACAGTGGCAGGTGACGACTGGTAGTCTTGGTCTTATATAGATAGGTTTAGAATTTGTATGCATCTGCACCAGGAGAATATGAAAACAAGTTGGATATGTTTCTGAACGTTCTTGCCCAGGTATACAGATAATTTATTTAATCCCTAGAACGATCTCTCTTGACAGTTTACTACAGTGTATTTGGATTCACTAGGCTATTTTATTAGGTACATTTAGGTTCAATTCTATTTCACCCATTACACCTACAACATAGCCCTTACCCCAGCGTTTTGCGTGTTCACACCTAGGGGTATGTTGTACAGATTTAGACACACCCTTTTAACACATGTTAAAAAAATTACGATAAACATTGTATTATGAGTTTAATGTCAGTTAAGTGCATTATGGTGCTTTTTAGAAATTGCTAGTAGTATGCTGATGTCTCATATTCTGGCGCCCAGGTACAAAGTGCTGCCCCATTTAAGGTGGAACAGGAAAATATGAAGAAGAAGCTTCGAATAGCTGACTTCAGCTTTATATCACTGAAGAATTAGGGGTGGGTGGTGATAAATAATTGTTGCATTCACCCCTCTTTGAACTCATATGATCCTCTTTAACTAAAGACCTGCAGGTTGCTGAACTTTACAGTTCCTCTAATATCACTAGGCTGATGGGGTTGCCTACAGAGCACCGCTAATAGCTTGATAATGAAGAAGTGTTCCTTTTTATTTGAGGGTTGTCCTATTTCATAAGGGAAGATTTCAATCACTACCCCTTGTAACTCAGTTCCAAAGGGCCAGGTGACTCTGAGACAAGGGGGCAGGAGTAAAAATAAGACACAGCATTGGGCATTACTGTATGGATGCACTTTGGAGGTTAAAAATTACTGACTGTAGCCCATTGGTTGCTGCACAACTGGACTATCAGCTTGTACATAACTTGCAGTTAATTTGGAAACCCACAAAGTGCACATTTATTGTAGATATACCTGGTAAAATGGCTAATGAGTGTAGATACAAGGGAGCTCCCCATGATATTGAGAACCTGTTACACCACATTAACACTCTAAAGTTGGCAAAATTAACATTTACATAAGAAAAACACATTTTCCATCAAAAATGCAGTCAGAGCAATACAGTGAATCCAGACTGAAAGCAACAGTATAATCAGTTTCAGCATGTATAAAACGCACAGTGTAAGTCACAGTTTCAGTTACCAAAGAACTGCTTAAGGCTATACAGCAGAAACACCCGGCAGTCTGGAGTAGGATGCCACACCTTTCCTATGAGCTGATAAAGCTTGTCTGCTGTCAGTGGAAATTGAAAGGTAGGCATTCTGAGCATAGCTTGATGGGTCACTGAGCTGCAGCTTGCAGTATGCTGTGTCGGGGAGTCTATGAAATGAGGAAGTGGGTGAATGTGTCATGTGCCACAAGGGATGGGATTGTTACTGGTTTTAATGATAGCAGATACTGTGGTAGTTCGCTCTTTTTCTTCACAATGATTTCCCAAGCTATTTGTTTTTTTTAGCAGCTGAGACTAGTCCAGGGCAATGTCTAAAAATAATTCGCATGATTTTGTTTTCTTGTCCATAAGTTCTAATTATCGCCGGCCCATCACAGAAGTTAGTGTGTGTGGTTATGAATACGCTATTTAGACATCAAAACACTCTAAATGACTTTCATCTTGGCAATTTAATTTGGGAGAAATTGTGCACAATTGGCTCTCCTTTAACATGCTTTGCACAACTCATAGGCAGTTAAGAAAGCCTAGTGGCAAATTCCAGAAACAAAGTCACACAAACAGGAAAACAAAGTAAGAATAAATAACACGGTATGGCTAAGCCCTATAGGGTTATGCTGGGGTGCTGAACGCATTGTCTGCTTTTCCTGAGTAATGCATGTTACGTTATGCCTACACAAGTATTTGAAGTGTAAATCTGTCATTGAAGAAGCAGTCTAGCAGATGAAGGATCTGTTACACTCCACAATGACAATGATATGACTAAACAGTCCCTTAAGCATACCTGTTAACAAGCTCTTATTCATACTGACTCATTTTGTTGAATGCATATACAGACCCAGACATCCGTGGTCACGGAAATGTGAAGAATGTGAAAAATGCATATCTCCCTTCTGTTTGCTCCATTTACTTCCCTCTCTCCTGTTCTCTTGTCCCTTTCGCCCAAGCATTTCTGCTACCATTTAAAGCTTCCATTTTTCACTCAGTTGCTTTATGGAATGCATCTTTTCCTGCTTACATTTTGTCTGTCCTAGCTAGTGGGTGCTGCTGAGGTTTGCATTATCCAGCATTCACTGCCACCCAGTGGCTACTTATGAATTTTAGTACAGCAATTCTTTATAAGCTCAATAAGCGGAATGGCTTACTCTTTATAATGGAAGTAGAAAGAAATAAAATAACTGTAGCTGTAAATGAAGTCTCAAACTGAAACAGACCTTTTCATTTTTACCGAAAAACAGTATGTTGTAGTTATTCTCTTTGAAAATAACCAAAAAATAAATAAATGGATTTTCTAAATGCCTAGGTTTTCAAAAAAAAGAGAACTTGATTTCTTTGTAAGTTGAGTTCTCATTGAATCTGATTTTGTTTGTTGCAGATTCAAAAGTGAAGTTCTAAATTTTTATACAACCAACAAATCAAAAAATCAGGATGTCAGTTTCCTGTGATCAGCATTGACTGTTGAACTGATTCTAATCTTTGGCCTTGATTGAGTAGGAACAGGTTGTACTGCAAGTTAAAAAAAAAACAATGTTTATTTTGTAATTGAGTGTAGTTTATCACATTTTAATTATACTTTTTCCTTTTAATCTATAACAATAGCAATCAGTAGAGTCAGTGTTTCTGTGTATAGAATTACTACTTTTCCAGGAACAAAAGCCCAGACAAAGGTATGTGTGTATTTGATTTGATTGTACAGGTTCTCTCTTGTGGAAGCTTAAATTGGCTCTTGCACTATGTTTCCAAAGGTAGTTATGTCTAGACAGGCTTAAAGCTCCAGCACGATGGGATCTTATCTGCCTTTTCTAATTTGCATCTTTGAGGGACATTGATACATGTCAAGATTTTTGCAGGCAGACATTTGGGTAACATTCCAGGAATTCACTGATGTACGACAGAGTCTCCAGTTGAGAAGTGGGTAGAATTTAACAGAGAGAATGGAAAGAATATGCAAAAATGTAGGGTGTGGACAAAAAAAATTGGAAACATCTGCGGGTAATAGAAGCATAGGTTCACTGGAGTGTCATTGGTTGCTTATTCTGTAGGTCTGAATGATTTGGAGAAAATATGTAATTGTAATTTTTTTATTGTGATTTTAATTTAGATTCTCTATAAATTAAGATTTATGGGGTTGATTGTCGAAAATGTTGATGTAAAAATTTGCGTAGTTCCAACATATTCCAACATTTTGTTTCTATGTATGTATGTATGTATGTATGAATGTGTGTGTGTGTGTGTGTGTGTGTATTTTATTGTTGTTGTTGTTGTTGTTGTTGTTGTTGTTGTTGTTGTTGTTGTTGTTGTTGTTATGATAATGATAAATAAATTTTGATCTACAGGTTTATGATGCAAATGGAATTTGAAATCACAAACATGCATAATAAAAACAAGTTTAAATCCAAAAAATCTGCATATACTTAAAGGCCCAGATTAAGTGTTTTTCAGCAACAGTAAGGTTTCAGCATATGTGTCTTCTTTGGTCCAGTTGGATAGGCATTCAAGGTGGATCCTCATGAAGCTGCTTGAGAGAATCAAATTGTGTAAAGGCAAATGGGAACATAGTTTGATTTAATGCTTCTGGGGTCTGTGCATTTTTCAGTATGTATTATGTTATAGATTTATTGTTTGAATATATTGAAAATGGTAAAGGAATAATGAAATGGAATAGGTGTGTCCAGCTTTTGACGTGTGTGTGTGTGTGTGTGTGTGTGTGTGTGTGTGTGTGTGTGTGTGTGTGTGTGTGTGTGTGTGTAAAATCAGTCTTTTACCCTTGCAAAAACAGAGCCTGGATAAATGTTACCTTTTATGGCATTATTTCTTTCTGAGGTAAGGTAAATGCTTGCTGAGGACAAAAAAATTTCAAAGACAGTTTAGAGGAAAATATGAGCCCTCTTGGATAAAATGCAAAATTGCAAAAAGGCAGATGGAAATTGTTTGGAAGGTAGCTACTCAAAGACCTCTACTATTATCTCCTAGGATCTCTTTCTTTCTTTTTAGTTATCTCAGAATTGTTTTTCTGAACGTTCAGCTGAAAGATCGTACGTCATAAACCCCTTATCTACCACAGTTTTGCATCTGATCATTGTTGCTATCAGTAAAAAAAAAAAAAGCTGCAGGCAGGGAAATGGCAAAATATGGAGCTTGATTGTGGATTATTATGGCCTGAGATGCATGTGATTTATTTGGAATCAATGTAAGTGGTAAGCATGGCTATTTTGTAGAATAACTGTATAAATCTGTATTTCTGACAGTCCAAATTCTGCTAGATTCCTGATATTCTTGTATTTTTACAGCAGTGTCAAATGACAAATATGTCATTTTGATATGCTTTTCTGAAAATAGCACACATACATCATGGTCTGTTAAAGTTCCATTAAGTTTGAAATGTTAAATGTACTATGTCAGCCTACCTGGTGTGTCTCAGTCAGAGGCGGAGACCAAGACTGAGCTAGCCAGAGTGGAAGGAAAAGGAGGGAGGGGAAGTGTGGACTGGGGGAGTGGTCATCCCGAGGGTGTGTGTGTGTGTGTGTGTGTGTGTGTGTGTGTGTGTTTGGGGGGGTGCTGCTGAGAGGTAGAATAGTACTCATTCTGTGCATTGGAGTAGGAGAAGGAGACGGTAGCTCCACGGGAAGTAGGTCATTTCTGCTCTTTTATTGCTGTGCTTTTTGAGGTTTATTCACTGCTTGTTTTTCCTTCCATGTCTGACTTTTTAGAGTGAATGGCAACAAAATAAAATACTCTGTGCTGAAATGTTTATATTTATACACATATATTTGAATTGTGAAAAAGCTATGAATAAACTATTGTGAGTATGCTTATGTTAAACTACATTTTTGGTTGGATATAATTGAAGGAAAAACATTTTATGGATAAAGGTGCCATCACTTTAAATGGTGGATGTGTGTGTGTGTGTGAGAGAGAGGTGGTTGAGAATGAAATGAAACTTTGATTGAAGCTTTTATAGCTGAAAGATGTAACTTCTATACGGGTATACTGAGATGCGACACATGACAATGTTGACTTTGTTTTAACAGTATTGATGGCAAACGTAACTGCTATCATTTAATGCTCCTGATTGTTTTGAAAGAATGTTTTTATACATAAAAAGTAAAGAAATGATAAGTTTCCTTTTTCTAAGTCTGGTTTCTGATTAAAATTTATAATAGCGTTATTAAAATTTATAATAGAGTTATGTGGATAACTATCTATCTATAAATATCTAATTGCTTTTTTTTTCTGCCAAATATTGTATTACAGTTTAAATGTGATTTATTTTCTATATGCTAAGCTCCAGCAAACAAGACCTGTGCCTCTATAAACTGGTTATAGTGTGCCAGATTACCAGTTTACAGGTTTTTTTTATTAGAATTCTCCACTTAAAGTTGAATAATGTAAACCTAAATTAAAAATGAAGCTCTTCCGATTCGAAAATATCACCCCTTTAAATGGTGACATCAGTACAAAAATGATTAATCATTCAGCCCTAGTACTGTGCAACATTCCCTGTGGTGTAAACTAAAGAAGAAAACCGAATACACTGTCCAATCTAAACAAGCTAGGCTATGCCTATAGGACTTTCTGTGCACATACAGTAGCAGCACTCTTGATTACTTTATTAATGTAAACATAAATGCCATCTGATCACATGATGCCTTGACATATTTAGAAGGTATAGGGATAATGGCTTATCAAGATTGGCCCGGCACTGTATGCTTTTTATTGGTTTAAGGTCTAGCAACCCTGATCATGTCAGGAAGATAGATGTGGGTCAGGAATGGTAGGCTATTTGGTATAAGATGTCATGCAAGTCATTGTGTTTTAGACATGTGTATGTGTGTGAGGTTCGTTCAAGTTTATTTGGCTAGCATTTCTATGGTCACGATCTGAAAACCCATGTTGGTTTTCAATCATAGGACAGCATGTGTGGAAGCAGAAACCTGACACAAGCAAAGGCTAGGCCAAATCACCAAAGCACGCGTGCGCACCCAGAATGAGAGTTAAAACCGTCTCAGCTGGGTCTTGGCCGAAAGGCCTGTAATTATACTGTAGTATAGGATTATGGTGATGGGCTACTGATGTATTTTTTTCCTTTGCTCACTTGCCGTCTTCTTTTTCCACGTGTGCCTGATTTAAATGAATCTTTGTTTTAGTTTTTTTACAATGCAAATCTGCTACTTAGAATGGAAAACAAAGGCATACAAAGGTATACAAATTGCACTGCAAAAAAATGTGCTGTGATTGTTTTTTTGGTAGGGCTTAAGATTGTCATCAATACTGATTTTTAAGAAACTAAGAATACTGATACATGATTGGCTGATAAAACTTTATACGATTTAAAAATTTACAGACTTCAGTTTTTTTAGTTATTTGCTAAGGGAGGATCTTCAAAGAATTGTTGTAGTTTTGTTAGTTTCCATTATTTTGCCTTTGTTTTTACCTTTTACTGTTTTATCAGTTCTCTTCGGAAGTTATCTCATAAAGAAAAGTACCATGCACAGAAAAGACTAGCATTACATCAAACTATTAAACTATCCTTAAATTAGTGCTTCTTCATATATCATTGTCAGTGTCTCTGCATTACTATGAAAGTACTTTGACATTTCAATGCTTTTTTCTTCATTGGTAAAATTTTTACCAAGATGGATATATTTGTGGAACCTTAGTATGTGCTGATTTCATCGGGCGCACAACATATTGATTGGGCCCTACTTTTGGTATTTCGTTGTGAACACTTGCAGCTATTTTTCTATTCATATTTTAGTTTCCTCTCTGGAATGGGGTGCCAAAACATGCATTCATGCTTCTCTTGTGTATAGAGTGGCTGATGAGCAATTGTTTGCTGTTGACTCTACCATAGCAGATCTTAATACTTATAAAGCAGGTGCTCAAGGTCACTCTCAGCTGTGCAAAACAAACAGATGAACATGGCCCAGTGTTGTGAAAACTCCAAACTTGTTAGTCTGCCTGTTCTCTTCCACAACACACACCTACAGATGCATAAGTTCTGTCTCAGCATTCACCTGTTCTTGTGTATGTGCATGTTTCCACACCTCCATTCTTGATTTGTGTATTTTCTTGGTCAATCGGCAAATATACTTTATGCTGGTATTCAAACAGAACCTAACAAGAGGGTGTGTGTGTCTCTCTGTGTGTCTGTGTCTCTCTGTGTGTCTGTGTCTCTCTGTGTGTGTGTCTGTGTCTGTGTCTCTCTGTGTGTGTGTCTGTGTCTGTGTCTCTCTGTGTGTGTGTCTGTGTGTGTGTCTCTCTGTGTGTCTGTCTGTGTGTCTGTCTGTGTGTCTGTCTGTGTGTCTGTCTGTCTGTGTGTGTGTCTGTGCTGCCTTTTTTGAGTTTGATTAGTTTTACCTTGGAAGAGATCTTTGATTTTAATCAAGTGCAGTTCTAGCATGTATAAAGTTAGAAGGTAATAATTGTGTGGTCAGTGGTCATCTGAAATTGGCTGGACAATTTGCACAAGTAAATGCTTAAATTTAGGCATAAAATCCTCAGTTAATATTAATTAATTAATATCCATAGTTGGTTTCAAACTATCCTTTTTACTGGATTTGATTGCACCGCAAATCCTTAAGTTATGTCTTAACTGGTAACAACTAACTAATGTGTATGTAGCTTTAACATTACTGAAAAAAAAATAAATATCTATAGCCATTGTCTGTTTATTCTTTAATATTTCCCTTAGACAACCAAATATTCAGCTTTTTAAACAACAGTTTCTGGGTAACCGACACAACAGCTGCCTCAGTGAGCCTCCTTGAGCTGGAGCATGAAACCAGGGCATTGTTGTGAGCTGTAAGTAAAATCACAGTGCATAGCATTTAAAATTTTTAGCTTAGTTAAAAAAAAGTCATATTTTTGTTCTTTTTTTATGCTTACTATATGGTTTCTGATGGTTTCCCCAAACACTTACACTGGCTTAGGGGGAGATGTAAATATTTAGTAATTACTAAGCTTGTCATTAAAACTACTTGGTGTGGTGCATCCTGATATAGTAATGTGTAAACCTGAACTTTTTCAAGTTTAAGTTTGCCTACATTTGAACTTCTGCACCACTGGTGCATCTGGCCACTGGAGCTGCCTCAGTAATAGAAATTCTGTTTCAGTTTACCTCAGGCTAATGGAATATCAAAACCTAATAGACAACTGACCTATCCCATCGTCCAGTGCAAGTACTCATTAAGGCCATGAGTATGCAGATATGTTAGGCCAAAAGGCAGTGTTTGTGGTGAAGACGAAAGAGTGTCAAATGAAGAAGGTAGATAGGTTTCAAATGGAGTCAAAATCAGCTCCACTTTTGCTTCAGATTTGGAAAAATGCTCAGGTGTTTCTGTTCTGTGAGATGACTAATCAACACTGTGGGTCTGTAGGAATATAAAGGATGCCATTACCGAGAAAAGCAATAGTTGTAAAGACATTTTTTGTAAATCAAACAAAGAAGCTGTTGTTTTCAGAACTATGAACTGACAACCCAGAGTCAAGACCCCATCGTCACTGAAGTGAATGCCATTTTGAATGGAAATCGAATATATGAAGCGTGGTCTCTGACTGTTGCATGGTACTGTATGCCAAGCATAATACTGCTTCAGTGCTTCGAGAAAGGGTGCTTTTAGTGTGGTCTTGAGCACTTTGCTGTTGTGCATTTTAGAAATGGGACACCCTTTGAAACATGTATTTTCCAATAAGAACACACAAAACTGTATATGTTAACTTTGGGACAGACAAAACAGTCCTTTGGACCTGGAAGACATGGCATATACCACTAAAATGGAGTACATTTGGAACATTTCCATTGTTCTCATTACTGGCCTAGTGTAAGCTACAAAATTTTTGCTGTTCTTATTTATTGTGGTGCCGCTGACATAATGAATAACTGACATTTCAGGCTGAGTTATCTGTGGTAATTTTTGAAAAAATATACATACCTTGTCTTGTACAAATCCTGTTTTGAATCCCTTTATAGATTAAGAACTGATTTAAAATAGTCCAGTTCAAAAAGCGTCTGGGGTAAACTTGCATTATAAATTGAATGACCAAGCACCAGCCTCCTCTTATTGCCACTAAACTGATTGAGGTCCATCCAGTTTAGCTGAAAATGAAACTACTCTATGCAGTGATACAAAAAGAAGTACTTGATGTGATATGTTTTAGATTTGTGTTTGTCGATACAGTGAGACATCGCTAAATCTGCTTAACTGAGAACACCTTTGTTCTCAGTGTGCTGGGCCTTATCTAGTTTTCAAGGAGTGCCATTAAGACACTGTATGTGATGTTAAGATACATTGATAAAGACTAACTATTTAGGCATGTTTCAACAATGTTTTTGTAGCCTGTTGTTGGCTGATTAATGTATTTAGAGCATAGTTTTGGAAAGAAATGACTGCTTTTGATTTTTTTTTTTTTTGTCCTGGGTGGGAAAGTTCAGTGTCACTCATCCAAGGTTTTCAATCATGATTTCAGTTTCACAGTGTTTAACATATTGTTTGTTCACTTGCATCAGTGTATGCACTGCTAGTTTCTATTCATGTAATGAAAAAAATTGTTGACAGTTCAATATGTAGCCAATGTGAATTGCTTTAGATTCTGTTTTTTTCATTGTAATTACTGGTACAAACGTTGTGATTTTCTGTCACGGTAATGTGGTCAAATATGTTTTTTTTTTTTTTTTTTTTTTTTTTTTAAAAGGACACACTGAAAGAAAACCTGGACAAGACAGAACGAATTGAAACACCTCACAACCAAGCTCAGAGCAAGGAAGCACTTAGAACAGGTAAGTTAGCCAAAAACACACACCATGCGGTGATTGTTTTGCCTTCATTTTCATCCAGAGCAAGTACATGAATGCAAGAGACTTTCAAAGCATTGTGGGTGAAGGCACATTTGTAAAGCTGTAGGATTGTGTTTCTTGGTGAGCATGAAAAAGATTAAATGGTCCTTGATGTTGCTGATAGGCTAGGTAACAAACATTTAAGAACCAAAACCTTTCTGTAAAGATAATGTTTATGATGACTGAATAGCACACTTAAGGTGTTTTTGCGTCCTTAGTTTCTTTGCAAAAAAAAAAAAAAAAAAAAAAAAAAACATATATATATATATATATATATATATATATATATATATATATATATATATATATATATATATATATATATATATATATACATACATACATATATATTACTGACGTTTAACCGTACATACTGACTATCTCTAACTGATCTACTAATGAGTCCACACTGGGGAGGTGGGAGGCCTGGAACTGGGAGTATGTCATATGGTATGATCTTAAACATGCTGGTGTGGGTTAAGTTGATTGTGATCTTTGACTTTCAAACAGTGCAGCTACTTAGATGGCATAGTTTATGGAATGTGGCTGATCTCTACGTGTTTGCATTGCAATGTTTTGTCATGCTGTGGTGTTCTTGCTAATTTAATGGAACTGGCCTTGAAGTGAATAGACCTGTAATCTGTTTGAATGTGAGGTCTGTGTAACTTGGGAAGAATGAAATCTGACTTCAAACATAGTGGCATTAACATAGTTTTAGAGCGATCAAATGACTATGATCATGAAACAAAATGTTGTTTATTTTATGTTTTATTCCATCTTATGTAGTGTGAGAACTGAAATCTGGGGGGGAAAAGTCACCGGCATACTGACTTTCATCTCCCTTCTTTTTCAACCACTATATTTAGTTGGCCTGTCTGTTTAGGTAACATCTTTTTTGTACGGCCCTGAAATTTGTGGTTCCGCTCGTCCTTACTTAGCTCCTCCAAACCAGTAATTTTGGCCAGGTTGAGAGCAAGGCAAAGAGAGCCCCGAAGAGAACAGAAACATTTTTGGAAAGCCACTGTTTGTTATTCAGAATGACGCAAAGAAGCAGGAAGTTTGGAGCCCGGGCTGGACAGGACAGGGAGGAGTGGGTTATATGGGCAAACTGTGGTGAAGAAGGGAGAGGCAAGCACGTTTATTGTCCCTGGCCCTGAAATATTTGACACTAGAAATACAGCTTAAACACTGTGAGCTGTATTTTTGATAGAGAATGTGACAATTTTGACGATAGTTTTCTGTTTCATATTGTGCTTACTTCTTAAAGTGTCCCCATTTTAACCCTTATTTGAAATTTATGCTATCTGATACGATCAGGAATGATCATGCATCAATGTGAAAGGAGACATAATTAATCTTTGGCCTTCAAGTTGAGCTCCAAAGTGATGGGAGACCTTACAATATTTTCAAATATGTTCAAGTTTTATCATTCAAAGCATCAAGTCCTCTAGTGTGAAATGCTCAGCTACCAAAACAGCTTTCCACATGTGCAGTTGTTGAACCCAGGCAATGTTTATAATGTATGGATTCAGACTTCAAGTCAGCATCTTTACAATTTCACGTCAGCTGCTTTTTTGTAGTGATACATTCTCCAGCCCCAGCTTCATCCCAAGTTGAAAGCAAGAACAGGCTAATTTAGCTTTGTTTGTATACGATAAAAGGAAATTCCGTTTTTAAAGTCAAGAGGCTTTTGTCAGGGGGTTTTCAGTTCAGTCCTTCTGAGTTTATTGTCTATTCTGAGCAGTCTCACAGCAAAAATACAAAAAGTTCTGTAAAAGACTGACGTTAAGTTTGTGATGCTCTGTTTTAGAAAGTTAGTTGTAAGTTAAACCATCAAAAATATATGTTAAATAATAGTTTGTTGGATTTATTAACTATTGTTAGACCAATGAAGATGGCATAGCAACCTCTCAAACTGAAATTTTATACCAGAAGTGCTACTGGCTGGTGTAGAATTTACACAGCATGCAAAGAATATTCTCCCAGTACCCTGTATACTTGTGTTTTATACCTTTTGCAGGGCAATGCTATACCAAATTGGCAAAGTTGGTGAATGCAAGCCTATATGTTTGAACTGATGTAGTGGCTGAGATGGAGCAGTGCAAAACAAGAAAATAAGCTGTCACTGTAGCATTAGTCTAACATCAATCTAACAGCAATATAACAGCAAAACACTGTTAACTAGAACAACTATGTGTGTGATGCTGGTGCTTGGTTAGCTAGCTGTTGGCTTAATAAATCAGGTAACAGTTTAGATTCTGTATTTGTCGCTTCAACATTGGTCACTTGACTTTCAGATTTAAGCTTTATCAAAACAAATGAACATGTTCCTTATCTCTAATTGGCCTGTCGATGTCAAATGACCTTTCTTGTCAAAGTAAGTGATTGTTGGCCACAGTAAGACAGAAAATGGACACTTTGACAGTAAGCAGTAAGTCCTGTTTGTGAGTTTGTTTAGTGAGAATTAGAAAAGTAAGCTTATAAATAGTGACCCACAAATAATTTGATGTTTATTTTCTGTAGATTCTGTAATTCGCACTGTAATAACCTGTTTGACAAAAAATATTTTATTGTATAAAGTACCTGTGTAATTTCCCCAAATTAGTTTGAAATGTCATAACCTCACTTGAGCATTAAAATGAACTGACACAAACAACCAGCAAAAACAAACTTCTGGTTAATACCAGATAGAACAGCATTAGGCTTGTAACGTAGGTTCATTCAGATTACAAATACTGCTCAAAAGAACAGAGATCTTCAGATATTTAATTTCATTCTTCTTCCAACAAAACAATTATGAATTCAACAGAATGTATAAAGAAACAAAACGTGTCCACCACGGGGATCTTTGCAGGGACAAAATAGTAGAAGCTGAAGGCTGACAATCTACTGAGATTAATCATAAACACCTTGGTTTAGAATCAGCTGATTCTGACTTGCATATTATAAGTTCATATCTTCGCTTAGGCCACCTTAGGGTAGTCTACGTGTCAAAGTAAAAAATCAGACGTAGACAGCAAAAGGCCTCTAGTTCTTGAACGACAAGCATCAGGACCCAGGCATAAAAAAAGATTTCAATCACAGAGATCTCTTGACGAGATAACTTTGAAGAAACTATATCTTTATGTGCAGGTATTTTTATTTATTTATTTTTATTTTCATTCTGTAACACACAGAATCTCTACATGAAAGTGGGCTGCACCAGAGACTGGCAAAAAGAATGCTGTGCCCTCTGCCCCATGAAAGCTAAGCCCTTGTTTTCTAGTGCACTTTCCACCACCACTGGCTAAAGCCCGATATTGTGCATGACCCTAATGCGAGGAAGTGTCCTTTTATGGTCCTTTTTTGACTCCTAACAGGCACTAGGCTGCTTATGAGGATAAAAGACCTGGATGGTATGGAAAACTCAGACAGATGTTTTGTAGAAATCCTGCTCCTCATTATCAACAAGCAGACATCTGGAAGGATGTTTACCTTTCAGCATGATCCTGACCTTAAGCACACAGCTAAAGCAACAGTAGAGAAGCTAAAAAACAAAAGGGCAAACTTCCTTGAAGTTCCTCTGAACTTCCTAATCAGAGCAAATTAGGGGGGAGGTGGCTGTACAGTGTTGGTTTTGCCACATTTGTATTTTTCTAGGATCAAATTATTTCTCTTATGATCAAAATAGACATTAGCCTTTATTTATTAAAGTTGCACATGGCCAAATCTGATCATAAAATGAGTGCATGCAAAGTTCACAAGTTTGCTTATTTATCGGTTTCATCTTTGCCATTTAAGGTCCAATTGTGTACATTAAATAAGTTTTTCCCAGGTGAAAAGTACATATTTGTACCTTTAACCTCTAAAGCTGTTGTTAATATAATATTAAAAAGTGTCATTATTTTACATGCACAGATGCTGGAATTATTTATTGTTCTACTTAGACTTGTCACACTGCACTTTTGTTTTATGCTATTGAAAGCGCTCAAAAAATGTAAAATATTTTGACACAATGCCAGATCAACTTATACACTCCAATAATACAGTGTTTAAATGTGGTATTTTAGGAAAATAATCATAATCACTTCATTATGCCCTCTTTAAAAAAAAAAAAAAGACTTTTTGTTTATTTAATTTTTTTTTTCCCAAGCTCTGCAATTTTAACACTGAAGTTTGGTCAGTAGGGATGCCTCAAACTTCGCCTACAAGCACAGCACTGAATGTTGCTGAGTGCTGTTGGCTCTCTACTGAAACATCTGCATGAATTAGGGTGTGCTCCAGTTCTACACAATGACAATAGATAAAATGATTTTACTATTGCCAACATTAATGTGCATGCGGCATAACTCATCTGTTGGCAGATTGAAGTGGCTTTTTTTTTTTTTTACAGGGCTGATGGGGTGGTTAAAATGCTTACAGTTTTAAATATAAATACTACAAAAAACTAATATATATATATATATATATATATATATATATATATATATATATATATATATATATATATATATATATATAATGTTGCGTGTGTGTGTGTGTGTGTGTGTGTGTATATATATATATTATGTATATATACACACACACACACACACACACACACACACACACACACACACATATATATATATATATATATATATATATATATATATATATAATGTATGTGTATATAAAACACTTTATACTTTTGTTCATTTTCATACATAACAGTATGCCATTTGATAATCAATTTATAAGTCTCTTGCTTTGTTAGAATAAAAACCTGCAGCCACACCAGCCCTTTGCAGATTAGATT
Source organism: Pygocentrus nattereri (assembly GCF_015220715.1). Lineage (NCBI taxonomy): Eukaryota > Metazoa > Chordata > Actinopteri > Characiformes > Serrasalmidae > Pygocentrus > Pygocentrus nattereri. The sequence continues at coordinate 24,760,234 of NC_051230.1, read as the reverse complement.
GGACACCGTTATACAATATCAAACTGTATAAGCAAGTCTGTTGCAGAATAGCCGGATAACAAAAGGAAATTCCTAGATTGGAAGAAAAATAAGACACACATCATACACTTTGATGAGATATTGTTAGCGGTGTGTTGCGTCTTTTTGGAGAGTAAAGTGTGGAAATACTTTGAGCTTAATAGCCTACTCTTAGTTTACATTTGGGGCAAGGGGTAAACTGGAAAGTTTTACAGAACACTTTTTGATCTGTTTTGACTGTGACAGGGTTATCATTGTGGTAACAGTACCAAGTACTGTTGTCTGTCAAATTGTTAGTTTGCTCTTTATAAAGAAATATCATTCTGTACAGTGTACGCATTTTGCGCCAGTATGTGTATTATTCAGCTGCCAAATAAGAAAATTTTTCAGCATTGGATTTGTTTTCCCATTTTTTAGAAACAATTTATCAAGGCAATCAAAAGGAAATAAACCAGTTCAGAGTCCAGATTCTCTCATAAAAACCTGGTGTTTGGGTCTACCTGATTGACTCACCAGAAGGATGTTTCCTGGAATCTTAGAGCAGCAAGGGATCATTCCCCCTTTAAACCCCCCTACCCCCACCCAATGGACACAGTAAGTGGCCAAACAGCAGCAGTAATAAACCATAACACAACTTGTCTATGCGTAAAGCCATATTTGGGCCAGAATCAAATATTCATGCTTTTTCCCCTGACCTCCAAATGTAACCTGTTAGCCAAGACATGTAACATGGGTAATAAGTTATAGAGGCTTATTTGCATTGCCCCACCAATTTGCATTCTGCACTGCTAAATTATCATACAAAACTTGCACCAAGCTGAGCTGTCTCGAATAGACTTGCTATTGTTGTTTTTTTCACATGTAGCATCCTAAAACAACTAGTAACGGCCATCTTGTAGCCTGAAAATTTTCATACTTTTGTTAATTTTATAGATAAATGTATAATATACTGTGTTACAAACCACATAAATGAGGCTATTTGAGATTACTTCACAACTTGATGCGGTTTGAGGGAAGTGGGGAGGGGAGGGGGGGGGGCAACTTGAGATACCAAACATGTCTTGGTTTATTCACAACATTAGGGTTAAGGAGAAAATTGTGTAAATTTTTTATCTAACTGTTCCTTTAACTGACTCCGGCCACTCGTTCATGCCAGACATCCGCTCTGCTGTGGTCTATCTATAGCCCGGCAATTGTCTAAAAGAGTGGCGTGGCTTTGTTTTTGCTGATGGAGAAGAATGTGTTTGGGGTTTGGATCTGTAAACCTAACAGCCTGCCTCCCCACTCGTGGTAAACAAAGCGGACACAACAGCAATCAAAAAAGCCACGGAAAGGGTTGTGCCTCAGCTTCTCTGTGTGACTGAAGGGCTACTCTACGTGCCATTGAGATTTTTCAAAGCAGATTTAATTTGAACCATAATGTTTTATCTCTCAAATGGGTTGCAAATTTTATGTAAAGCACACTGTAAAAGTTAGATAAATATAGTGATTATTATTATTATTATTATTATTATTATTATTATTATTATTATTATTATTAAAATATTGCCATTGATAAATCCTCACATTCTCTAAAGGCTGACAAAGTCAGCACAGATGGCTATTGTCCTGCTTCTAGACATTATTTCAGCAGCACTTGCACGCTGCAGGTCTGAGAGACGCCATAAATCTTGAATTCATGGCAAGAGCATTGAAAAACACATTTTAAGGTCTACGGCCTGGCTGTACTAATGCTGTGAGCAGACGGAGCATTAGAAAAAGAGACTGTGCTGTGCTCATACTGTGATATGAAAATAGTGGAAACAGAAGCTTCCTCACCACATGTGAAAAACATCAGGACATTAAGATAGTTAGTCTCGCAAAAATGACTGGGATCCACTCAGATGTTTTATTACCTTAAAAGAGCATTAGCAACCATGCTCATTAAGTGATAGTTTTTTGATCCCACAACCGGGGAAATTCCACATCCGCATTTAACCCATCCGTGAAGTGAAACACCACATACACACTAGTGAATAGACACACACACTAGGGGGCAGTGAGCACACTTGCCCGGAGCGGTGGGCAGCCCTATCCACGGGGCCCGGGGAGCAGTCGGGGGTTAGGTGTCTTGCTCAAGGACACCCCAGTCATGGACTGTCGGCCCTGGGGATCGAACCGGCAACCTCCCCCCAATTATGGTCAAAGAGCAACTCGGGCCACGTGACCCCATTCTCTCCCACAGCCTGAATGACTTATGGTGACTGCATATTTAGAGGAAGTGCCTTTTATGTACTGCGTGTCCTTGTCTTCCATCCAGTTTATTCTCACCAGCTATCACACATTGCTTCCAAGCTGAGAGCTGCTGTTTTTAGCTGATAATTTATTTAGACAAAGAACACTTCAGTTTTTTGCAGCGTGTGTCACATTAAGTGGGGGGAGGGGAAGAATGAGGGCCTTCCTACCCACACAAACAGAACAAGGGTTATGCTCTCTTGGACTCCCGGCCATAAAGGACTTTTGCTTTGCTAGACATTGAACCTGCGATCTCACAATGATAGGGTCAGCGATTGCCAGTTGTAACACTTGACAGCCTCCTATTTTTTTGGGTATTTCTAGTGTTAAGATAAAACATCAAGATAAAAAGTTATAAACTGAATGCCTCATTTTTGAAAACTAGTGATCAGTTCTCAGCCATATGGTAGGTAGTGACTAAAATGACTAATTATTGTGTATTATTTAGCAGTTAATAACTTTTTGGTGTTCGGGGTACTTGAAATATTGAATAAAAATCATTTTATCAAATACCTAGTCCTTAAATTGTCCTGTCAATCTGCCTTTAACTGTTCTGTGTATTTACTTACTTCTTTTTAGGGCCATATTAGTACTACAACAAAATTAAATGACTTCTTCAATTAAACATGAAGACAACCAAGTTAATATTTTGCCAAGAAAAAATACTGAAGTTTCATTTGATTCTGCAATTGAGAGAGTACCATTTGAATTTAGGAGCCCACCCTGTACATCCTGTGCCTGAATCTCTTTTCCTGTCCCAGTTCTATCTTCCAGCCATGAACCCATGTACATATATGCTCAGATGGTGACAGGAAATGTCTCCATCTCCACCCTGAATGCTCACTACAACCCTGTTTTGTTTAAAATGTCATTCAGACATTTCTTGGGCTCAGTACCATTTATTTGCTGTCTGTGTGCAATGCATGTAAAAGAGACTCTCAAAACCTTTAATTTGGATCTTTTTCTTTGCCTTTAAAGCCAGTGGTTCTCGGCCATTTTCAAATGACAAACCACGAAGGCCCCCAAGTGGCAGGTTTTGTTCAGGCTCTGTGATCCAGCTTCAAAATGCTATGTAAGGCTGGTGGTCTGAGAGTCTGAAGGTACTTATAATTAAAGTGAGGAGGACAAACAGGTTGCCCTTTTTAACCTGATGCATAAAAGGAAGGAGTAAGAAAAACACAGCTTCAATAACAAGAAAAAATGTAATATTTAAAGATTTGGCCTTGGAAATGTGCAATTTTGGATTAAAGGGGAATTCCACCAGTTTTTCAGAATTTCTGCATAATACAGTTGTGGAGGCATAATACAATAACCATTGTATCTGCTAGCCAAAACAGCTAGAGAAGGCTAATAAAGGTAAAATAGTGGGAAATCTGATTTGATTTATATATAAATGTAAATTGTTTATATTCGAGATAAGCAAAAGGTTATCTCAAAGAAAAACAGTGTACATATGTTTAAACCTTTTATCTAATAGCATTTTAGAGGTAGCTTTTAGAGACTTTAAGCCCTTAATGTCTGGTTCCTGTAACTGTGGCTATGAAAAAATGTTAACTTGATAAGTTTCTTCAGAATGTAACGTTTCATTTCGAATCATTCTGCATGACTTATTTGCAGCTGACCTACTTTATTAAGCAGAATTTTTTTTGTGCATTTTGTGCATTTTCATTTTCCCTCCTCAGGTCTATTTGAAACATTTAGTCATAACTCATTTTTACATGAACGCTTTTCAATCACCCTTTATAGTACAGTTAAACATTTTTTTAAAGACCTATACCTCGTTCTTAAGAACTTTTTGTCTTTTATATTCATAACATATTCATATCATATAATACAATAATTTACCAACCAGAAATATCCAGCCAACAGCATCCTGTGGGCATCATATTAGTAATTCTGTGGGGGTCCTGACCATTGAAGAACAGGATAAAATGTATGTACTACATCAAACTCTTTCAAAAAAAGTGAGAGGAAATTCAGTCACGTTTTGTCACAATGCCACAATTTGGAATGCAGCACATTGTGGCATGTGTGACAGAAAGAGAGGAAATTGAATCTGCAGTCAATTAAAAGTACGTTGAGCCATCATAAAGTATGTCTTTTTTTGATTACAATGTCCATATTTGCCCTCAAATCTGATTTTCAGATTTTTAAGAAATTAGAATTTAAAATTTCCTGTTACAATCCCCTGATAAATTTACTAAATAGTGAAGCTTTTATTTTATTGAATCTATATGAGTAGAGTGTAAAGCAAGCTTGATATTTTTGACATTTGTGCTTTGTACTATCTGCAACCCGACACCAGAGATCCTCTGCTGACACAGTGTGGACCTTGTGGTTTGGTGTGTGGTAGCTTTTGGCTGGAATCAGAAGTCTTTTTATGCTTCCTCCTTTGGAATTAGTAGATAGTACATTTTTTTTACTACTTTCATGTTCGTAAATTTATCATGTGATAAATTATGCTAGTGCAGATCATATGACTTTTGTAGTTTTAGGCAAAATAAACATCAGTACTACTGTGTTTCACTGTGGGTTAAGTTATTAAAGTGTATATGATTATGCTAAACTATGTTGAGGCTGGCTCTACTTTTTTTATCGTTTTTACATATTTTGATAAAACCAGGTGCCCTTTACATAGTGTAGACATTTATGTCAATGATGACCTGGCCAACAGAAATGTTTCAGAACTGCTTGAAATAAAATTGCTTTGCATTAACTTGCATTAGAAGTTAATATATTTTGTAATAAATAATTATTGGCTTTAATTGATATGTGGACGTTCTTCAAACCTCAAACTTAACATCTTATTTACAAAAATGGTTATTTTAAAGACTTAATGATCTGATTAAAAGTTTATTTATTTATTTTTTACACTTTTTGAGTGTCCAGTAAAACCATTTTATGTGCATTTAATCAGTACACATTATGTGGCTGCTTTGCATAAAAGAGCTACACGTACCCTCCAGAATTAGGCACCTTCAGCTTCAAATGTTACATTCTGACATTCTGATTCTATAGTTGTGTGCAGTCTTATGAAAATGTATTAAAGTTCTGAAAGGGGAATTTTGGTCTTCAGTTGTGCATTCGTACAGGGTATTTGCTGGAGTTTTTTTTTTTTTTTTTTTTCTCCTTTTTTTTCAGCTTAATAATGTGCCACAAATAAGCACCTGCATGGCACCTAAAGGCATATTTTGCTCCAAAGTGTGTTCAGTATTATTGTTGTCTTCAAGACTTTGGCTTTTGAGCTTTGTTACACTGTTGAAAATAAAGGTACTGGTATGTTTTTCATCATCAAGGTACAAACAATGTAAATGTACCCTAGTTTGAAGTTCCAATTGTGCACCTTAAGTTTTTATTTTTATTTTTGGAAATGTACATATTTGTGTGTTTTTAATATAACCTTTTTATGTAACCATTTAAAACAGAAGAATAAAATAAAAAGCTTGGAGACAAGATGGAGTGTCTAGATCAACTTTTTTTTTTTTTTTTTTGGAAGAGTTGGATTATTGGATTATATATGTACTAATCTTAAATTCGATTGGCCAGGGTAACAGCACTGAGCTTTCTGCTGTAATGTATGATGAAGTGGGAGAATCCATAACATATGTCCCAGAACTGCAATAAAACTGTTGGAGATTTGACTAGTTCATCAGATACATTTCACTTGCCCTTGTATCATTTTCTCTTTATCTCAAGTGTCCACACATATCTGGATATTAGCTTCATCCTCTCCAACACTTGGCTCATAAAGACTTTGCTAACTATCCATTGAGTAAAATCAGGTGTAATGATTTAGAACAGTAAACTAATATCTCCTGTGTTTTTTAGGTTCTAATTCTGACATGGTGTTGGTATTAGACCCGCTAGTCAGGGAGGTGGTGTCTTGCCCTTTGACCCTCCATTCTCACCGTGACTCTGGCTCGCCTTCCTCTGATGTCATTTCTTCTTACCGGGAACGTTCAGATTCAGTGGAGTCCAATAGAAGCCAGGATATCTTGCAACGCAAACGGCTGGATTCGGGGACATCGGAGCATAGTCATGCCTGCTCACGGCCCTCTTCTGAGTCAAATGCATCTGAGCTTGGTGCACCCTTGGAATGGGCTGTGGGAGGAGAGCAAGCAGCGGGTGGATCCTTAGTGAGCACAGATTCAGAAGTTGAGACTAAAAATCATGGGCCAAGTAAGGTTGATGATCTGTCCTCTACTACAACCACTAACATGGAGACACCTGATGGAGCGGTAAGCTCCAAGAAGACCGCAAAGGCCAGCTGCACGCTGAAGGAATCCAGTGGAAAGCCTACAGACAACATCTTGAAACAGAAGGTAAAGCACTATAGCATTATATAGCACTATATAAAGTTGGTGAAAGCAGCACAGCTTCATCACAGGGGAAATGCTGATGATAGAGTTTCCACTAGGAGGTATTGTTTCGCTGCAGGTGAAATTGTGTTCAGTCTCTTTGACCTCTCACTCTGTCTGCTGTTCTGATACAGTGTGTACAAATGCTGTGTACTGGTTTTTATAACACCCTTGTTTGAGGAACAGCCAAAAACAGTGTTTTATTGGTATGAGGGACAGCCTTGTGAGGGTTCAGTTACCATGCTATGTAAACAAACTAGCCTTCTCCTTAATCCTTCTTAACATTCTCCATCTGTTAAATGCCTACATATATGCATAGCAGAAAACTGTTTATTATGTGACCAAATTTATGTGCAGTCCATCGAGGAACAAAATGGACTGGACCTTTTATTCTTTTAATTAATTTTTTAAAGATCATAGACATTGTAATGCTTGCATAAAATCAGAATGCAGAAAATAGCTGTAGATAGGCTACTACTGTAAGTGTTAATTGAATTTTTTGGATCTTAATTTATTGGAGTTAATTTATTGAACCTCTGTTCCCTAGGTCACATCAGGCCCAGACACACCGTTTTCTCTCAACAAAGATAAAGGTAATTGTAATTATTGTACTTAATATCCTTCAAACTCAAAAGCAATGGTTGGATAGTCACTTCCCAGCTTTTCAGTTCACTTGTGTTTTGCATGTATCATGAATAGTACCTAGTACCGGTGAAAGGTTTGGATACAACTGATTATATATCTTTTATAATCAGTCATTTTTGCTCTAAAGGCTTTAATACTTACACTTTCTAGTCTGTTAAAGTAACCTAGATCATGAAGCTAATTGAGAGAATACCCAGCATATAAAAAGCTATTAATGGCTAAAATCTAAAATATGCATCTGCCTTTACATTTATTTAAAATAAGCAAATACAAAAGCACAAAGTGTAAGAACAGAGGATTGCTGTGCCTAAGTGCAGAATGGAGTGACCCTAGGTATTGTCTTCAGACCATGGTAGAATAGCGCAACTACCTTGTGATCGGGCCATGTCTTCAAGCCTAAACCTTCCCAAAAAAGCCTGTATAGTCCAGAATGTTTAACACATTTTTTGTTTAATAACCTTAAATGATTTAATTCAAGAAGTGAAGTGTGATGTCAATATCTTAGCCCAGCTTAAGGAGAGATGTCAGAAATATATATAGAATTGACAGTATTAACATATATTTTATTGCATTTTATTTACTTGCCTTAATGGATGTAGTGGTGCATGATCATTCTTTAGTACACTAAAAAAAAATTATCATGCGTGTCATGAGATCATAGCTTCCCTACTGGTATGTAAAAATTGCTGTAGGTTGTGCATTGGTCCTTACTGTTAAAATGTTTGGGAACCCCTAGAGCAATGGATGGGTTTCTTGAGCTGTGGCATAAATTGTGCTGATCTGAAGAAACTGACCACATGTAAGTAATGTATTGATCATTGTGATTCAGATGCGTGTCTGATGGTTTTATAGTTTTATAAGTTTCATCACTTCACTTCTTTAGGTGATACGTTTTGGATATAGTAACAGGATAAAATTCAAATGAAGAAATGGAGCATGTCCAGATGGAGTTAATGAGCAAACCTGTCTGGCCCCAACAGAAAGTTCTGGTAGCATGGGAGAATGGGAAAAGGCAATAGATATGGTTTCTGTGGTGATGTCTTTGAGTGCCAAGATGTATACGCATTGATTAGTTGTATGAGCAGTGACGAAGTCGTCTGTGTTTACAGCTGACAATTCCAAAGACCTCTAGGTACTACAGCAGTGAGCCTAGCAGGGTAGGTGAACTGATTGTGATTCTGTTTTTAGAGATTTTGACCTTTAATGAGAAGCAGCAATGAGAAGCACATGGTGATTAAAGTAGGTATCAATTGTTTTTAAGGGACACGGCCAAGGAACAGTTTGGCAGACCAGAGTGTTATGCAGTCCTCCTCTGTGTGCTTCATCCATGGACTCATGCCGGTAGACTCCTCCTGCCTTTGAGTCTGTAGGCTGTGACTCTATAGTTGATGCACCAGTGGGCCTGATGAGCAGGTGAAAATGGATAGTGTAGAGGTTGAGTAAACCTCATGATTGAAATGAGTCCACAGGCTACTTACCTTCACTTTAAAGAAATGGCCCGTCAAAATAAAACAGTATTAAAATCTCAAGCCATAAATTAACTTTGAACTGAGACCATACATTGTGTCATGGATGTCTTGACTAAAACGTGTTAGTAAAAACAAACACCCTTGATTAAGTATGTTCAAACTTTTGATTAGTACTGTATGTAATGCACCTCCTAGGACTCCCATTTCTTATGTTTATGATTCAGGAGGAGTGGTGGGGGCCTTGCGGGTGAGGAAGTGTTTTCACTCATTTCAGTATCAAGACGTCCTGCCCTCCCCACTGTCTAGTGGCTGCATCCCAAAGCCTTCACTCGTTCTCATGACCGAATAGGGCAATTACAGCATGCACAAGCTTAGAGGCCCTGTCCAGTGTGAGATTGTAATCTACTATTTTTTTCCCCCATTTTGTGTCTTTGTAACTTTGAAGGGAAGGGTCCTGTATCAGCAATGGTAAAAAGTAAATAGGCTTTGGAACATGCCCAGAACCAGGGCTGTAATTCTTTTCCCTCTGTTTGTCTTTGGCCATGTGAATTTTTCTTTGCTCACTGTCTGCTGAACATGTGTACTGCGTGTATGTGAAAATTTGTGTGTACATACTTTTTTGTACCAAGTAAGCACGACTCGCCTATGTTCTTAACTTTTCACCTCTCATCTAATTTTTTTAAAATTTTATTTTAAAAATTGTTCTCTCTGTCCTCTTCACTTGCAGTTCCCAGTATGAGGGGTAATGATTGCAGTTTTGAGTAGGAATTTATTTTGGTTTACATTCTCAATGTTTTGTTTCTTTCCAGTACTTACAAGCAAAACTGCAGCTTCTCAGATGTTCAACCGAGCAAGCTCAGTGCGTGACAGAGTGCGAAAATTTGCAGAACCTGCTGCGATCTCTAGCCAGACTAAGGATGTACAGAGAGCCATCCATAGAGCGCCCTCCTCTACGAATGCGTTTCTCACAGTGCCAGCGACTCCAGCCCACTCTGAGAGTCGAGATGCGACTCCATCCCTTTCTTCTTCTTGTCTGTACACCTCTCCAGGCAGTGGGGAAAACCTCAGCGAAGGCCTGCCTGCCCAATCGGAGGCTCTGTCTAATGTCCAATCACTGGGAGCAGTGGGCGGGCCACAGAACTCCACTGAAGATGTCTGGAGTCCTTCTTACAGCTCAGAAGAGGGGCAGGCTCCCGAGGGAAAACCATCTTCGAGGACACCAGACCACCAGGGAGATCCCGAGTCCAACATGAAAACCTTCCTCACCATTGAGATCAAGGATGGCCGAACCATTACTCCACAAGTGTCTGCATCATCTTCGTCCATGGGGGCCAACGTGATGCCCCGAATCATCACTGGTACCTCTGGACAGAGGGCAGGTGGGTAGTGTGCTTGTCATGATATTGTCAACTTAGTGAAGGCTACCTTGTTTAGGAAGTATACTACCATTCAAACGTTTTGAATGATTCATCATATTAATAGTCTTTGTCATTTTTCAATGAATAATAGCTTATAAAGTGTAAAATTAAATATTGTGAATTAGTCCAAAGGTATTATGAATTGGGTCCAAAGGTATTCTCAAATGTTTTGTGTTAAGTTAATGAAGTGATCCAAAAAATGCTCTTAATTTACTTGATTTATTTGTAAAATAATTGTATCTGTCTCAGGATTTATTCACCACCTTTAAAATACGAGCCATCGAGCCATTGTGGATACCAGATTTAAACTTTATTGTACTCTGCTTCCATAGTCATTTTAGGATCATCTACATCTCAGTTAATCATGTTGGACACATCTAAAATGTACCTTTTGCACAGTACCGACTTTGTTATAAAATGGTTTTATGCATGCATCTGCAACCATATTTGTGTTATATAATGTTGAACACATTGATTCCAAACTTCTGAACAATAGTTCATGCTAATAATTCATGGTAATAAATCATTACTTTTTCTTTTTTATTTCCTTTCAGAAGTTGATTCAATGGTTTGATTCAACAGTCTTGAAGCATTTTTAACTGATGAAGTATACTGATGCATCAAAATTCCATTTAAGTAGTGTTTTACTTAATTTACAAAAAGTAAAGTAAGTAAAAAGTGTTGGCACCTTTGGCAAAATATTGGCACCTTTAGATCCACTGAATCATATCAACAGTTTACAATATTAGTGTCCTGTAATTTATTTACTATGCTATTATAAGCTTATCATGTTGCTTTATAGTGGGAGAGGTTATTACGGACGCAGGTAGGTGAAATGCTATCAAATTGATGATGGTTTTTGATGATTGTATGTGGAGGGGAATCTTTAAAGACATATTGAACATCAGATGAACATATATTGTATTCTTAAACAAAAGTTTCAGTTCAGTTCAAGTACAGTTTGTGTTCAATTTTCTGGATATCACAGGTTATGTTAAGTGGCCTGAGTAGCATGATGCCTTCTAAGCTGAATATTTCTAGGTTTTTAAATCAAGAAATTAATGGAACTTTCATTTCTTCAGTGAGTTCTGTGCTCCCTGAATATGTGCGGCATAATAAATTTTACAGATGTCTGTCATAGAGAGGATTGGATTGGTTGAATGGAATGCAGTGCACTGCGTTTTAGTATTTGCAGTAGCATCCATTATGGTATTTGGCAGCCACATTGGAAATTACACCATACATCTGAACACTTCTATATGTTATGCTCACAGTTGAATAATGGGTGAAAAACCTTATTTGGTAAGATGACACACGAAATGCTAGATGACTGTTCCACTGCCTGCTGGAAACTATTTATATTACTGTTCTACTTTTCTTCTGCAGGGCTATTAAAAGCTTTTTTGCTGCATTTACTTTGAGACTATCACTCGCTGTAGATTAAGAGAGGACTCATTTAACATTGAAGCTTGGAAGATAAGTATTAAGAGAATTAATAAATTTCACAGTGTTTACAGTCGTGCAGGAAAATGATACTAAAAGCTTTTCTTAACAATCTGCTAATTGAGTTACTGCTTACCAGCTGCAAGAAGTCCAGCCAGATAAGACCCTATCTTTATAATCACAAGGAACTAGCTCACGACTCACACATATATACACACACGCACACTGTCTCTCTTGCAGTGTTTTTGTCCCTGTGCTACAGCTCTGTCACATCTTCCTTTTTTGGAAGCACTTCGCTCATCCTTGCCTCAGAAAGTGGCCTGTATGCGCTCTGGGCATATTTCAAAGACTCCACATTTCCATTCTGTCATTTAGTTCATGCTTTTGCCCAAAGCATTAGCCAGGAGCAGGGAGAGCTGCCATGGAGGAGCTTTTAGTTAAGTCTGCTTCTTTAAGAGCTCAGCAGTGATGGGCATCAGCTGCTATCAAAACCACGACCTTGAGTTACAGCCAAGGTCTGACCCCAAACCTCAGCTGTCTGGCTGTTGTTTTCCTATAAGCATATGTAGGGGTGTGCAATATGGCAAAATACTTTATGATACTTGAGGCAAAGATGTATGTAAACCTTTTGAGCAGGTAGTGCTGGTGCTAGAAAAGTCGCAAGTGTTATAGCAGAAATTAAATTATTTTAGTACTGAGTACTGAAAATGCTCCCAAAAAGTTTTTATGCAAGTAAACAATTTTTTAAAAGAAACGGAAGCAGTATTAATAAACTTAATGCTTTGTGATATACGGCAAGTTAATTTTCTCCATTATAATTCAGACTCCCTACAAGGGGGTACTGTTAGCACTCAAGCAGCAGTGGAGAAATTTTGTACATCATTTCACAATGTAGTGCAAATAGCTCACAAATAATTTAAAACAAGTGACTGACTAGAACTTTTATGGGCACTAGGACTTGTATTTAAATGGAGATCTACACTTTAAATGTATGCTGATCATTTTTGGATTATCGCAGGTTTCATTTCTACTATTATGTGTTTTTCTGAGGTTGAAGGGTTTGTTAGTCAGAACAGATGCACAAGTAGTGTTGCATTTAAAAATGCCATCAAAAGTGTAGTACTTTTTTTTTTTTTTTTTTTTCCCATTTATTTGTTAAAATTTTAACTTTTCCAGCTCCCACAGGTGCAGCAGTACATCGATTTTAATTCTTAACAATAAGCAAAACCCTGGCTGTGCCACTTAGGAGCCGCTTTTAAAATTATTTAAATTATAATGTAATTGGTCATGACAGCAACTATCTACAGACGTACAGCCTAGTACCGTCCTGTCAATCCTGACAGCCACTGAAATCAAAAATGTGGTAAAAACTGCATTAAAGAGCTTTCAGTACTTTGTCAAATAAGCACTTGTATGTTTGCAACATTTAGTTGTCAACAGCTTTGAAACTTATTGGAAAAGTGCATCCCTATTAGGTCTATATGTGTGCATTCCTATTAGGTTTATAAGTGGTGCTTTGAATTTTGTGTCAGTGAAAACCTTTTTTCTCCATATCTCTGCTCACTTATGCTTAGGAGAACGCTGAGGGTGGCCTTTGAAATTACTATTTAAGTTTGGGGTACTTTCTACAAACTTGCCATGCTAACCAGTGTAGCCAGTGCTCATGCTAATATTGACAAATGAGGTTTTTCTCTTCAGGCAGCCTGTAATCTCTGTACCTTCTTAAAGTTCATTGTTGTTGTTGTTACCTCCCTTTAATGGTCCCCTTAATAGTTGCTGAATTTAGAGAGATTGACTTAGACAGGGAGTGGGTGGATGTACAGCTCAGGCTGCATGACTATTAAGCTCCATGGACTATTCAGTCCAGTTGATTTAAACATCAGTCTTAGCCGAGTCATTTGAGAGCTTATCCTTGACTCCCAATGAATGTTATTTTATGTATGTGTTTTTCCCTCCTCTACCTCTTGGCAGTTCTTATAGCTATTGGTATAAACACAATTTGTACAGGTTGTAAAGGAAAGAAACTGTGTAAAGATTACCTCGCCATCTGATTTTGCATGCGTATTTGTGGCTGAAGTCCGTGTAACATTTTGTGCAGCTGTGAGACTTTTTGCATTTTGAGAACTTTGATAGGGCTGTACATGTGTGCCATCAACACCCCAGGAGAGTGCTGGATATTGTGTTTATGTTAATAGCAACGTGACTTACTCAGCTCACTGATTTACAACTTTGAACGATGCCAGTTTGACAGTTTGCATACCTAAGTAATGGGCACCTATTCCTTATCCCCTGCACCACACTTCATCCATAAGTCTTACATGTATACAAATATCTGTCAACCAGTGGGGAATTAGACCTATTCAACTTCTAAATATTTATGGGTAAATATTCGCTGGTGTGACTTGACAGTGTTCGAAAGCTATGTAGGATTTCAAGACATTTTTTACTTTCCCAGCCCTCAGCATGTCTCTCCTTAACTCTCCTCTTTTTTTTGTGTGTTTTTCATAGAACTGACGCTTGGTCTCAGAGCAACACCATTCAAGATCAGCAGCTCCAGCCACCTGTCAGGACCCTCCATTAAGGTACTGTGTTTTTATGCAAGATTTTATCCCAAAATCATCAAACCATCATCTTATAATAGAGGACAATTGCTCATTTTTAAGGCATTTGTAAGAACACAAGGAGATTGTGGTTATAGTTTAAATTTAGCCAATGAGCAGGGCTCCAGACTAATGTCACAGAACTATCCTGAAAAATATTGTCACCTGTCTGAAAGTAAAAATTGACCATCCAATATCATAAACTGCTTGTTTACACTACATTTTTCTCTTGAATTTTTGTACTACCATATTATGGCTCCCCAAAAACAGTTTTCGATAGTAATAAACAGAATGCATGCTTGGTGCACATGAATGCACTCAGACACACAATTCATACAAACACAAGTTAAGTTATACTTTTTAAATCCCACAAGCAGGGAAATTCCACCTCCGCATTTAACCCATCCGTGAAGTGAAACACCACATACACACTAGTGAATATACACACACACTAGGGGGCAGTGAGCACACTTGCCCGGAGCGGTGGGCAGCCCTATCCATGGCACCCAGGTAGCAATTAGGGGTTAGGTGTCTTGCTCAAGGACACCTCAGTCATGGATTTTTAGCACTGGGGATCGAACCGGCAACCTTCCGGTTACAGTGCCCACGACTGCCCCATCTAAACCGGCTACATTCCAGTATTAAAATATAATAATTGTAAGAGTTACTGCAAGAAAACCTGAACACACTGATTTCAAGAATGCAGCCCAGAGACACATAATTGTATTTATAGCAGTTCTATAAATACATATAAATCTTAGCAGTTTTATAAATACAATTATGTGTCTATGGGCTGCATTCTTATGCAGTCTCAGTGTGTTCAGGATTTCTTGCAGTAACTCTTACAATTATTATATTTTAATACTGGAATGTAGCCGTTTTTTAGAACCAGTGTGCATTGTAGTAGGCATCAGAAATTCCAACAAACAAACTTTAATTGTCCCTGTTTATAGTAAAGCATGCTAAAAAGATGTAAATGAACACAATCAGGAGACGGGACGACGTTAGTCTGGAACCCTGCAGTGAGGGCCAAAAACAATGCATATCGTTTCCTCACATCCTCCATACGTATAACATGATGGCTACCATATTGCTCCGCTCTCTTGTTCAGATGTTTAGAATCACTATTTTCATTAATATAAAACTAAAGATTGGCCTATCAGTACCGGTGGTTATCTGTATCTGTTCAGCATCAGCAGAAAATGCTGGATTGGGTATAATACATGAATCCAGTCTAATCCTGTAACATACAGTATCTAGTCTGAAATTTCACACATTTGTGTCATGCTTCAATAAAAATGGCTAATTTTAAAACTTAGCAGTTTAAAAAAATACTAATACTGAAGCTTTTAATTAGTATTAGGCAAAAGTAATTATATGATAGTACTCCATAATTGCTGAGGTTTCAAGCAATTTTGTATTGAGCTTTAAAAAATTAATTTTAATGTGTCCACAATAATGAGCAAAGCTGTGGATTATTCTAAAATGACAAACTTGTACAGCTTCAAGAATAAGTTATTAATAACATGAATATCCAAATGTGAACAAAAGATTACAGTAAATACTTACAACAATATCATCATATTGTAACAAGTCATTCTACAAAATAAAATAAACTAGGTAAATAAAGTAAAAAAGGTTTTTGGTATCTCTTTGCATCTACTGAATGCAGTTTTACACACGTTTCTCCCCCCACCCACCCATGTGGGTCAGTGTTGTAATCTTGTTTAGGGATAAGGGTGAGACGGTCAATTAGTAGGGTGACAGAGTGCTCTGGACAAACAGAGGATTAACAGTTCTGGGGAACATGTGAGAGGGAAGCAGGTGAAAAACAAAGAAAACATTTGCTGACAATGAGGTGAACCTGGGTAAAAAGAATCTGGATACAGGTAAATTTCTACATTGGATTGTAGAATTATTGTTATGACAACCTGCTTTACTAAAGATGTAATTTAGTCCAAATGTGACTTGGTGTGGTTTGAGGTTTGATTTAATGACAGCTGTTCATATGGTACAAGCCAAAATGTAATAATAATAGAATGCTTTTGCTACAGGAATGTGCACAGTGCCACAACTGTAACATATTCAAGGATTCTTTAAACAGGGGAGAGTGTTCTTTGATATCTTTGGGTGGTCTTACACAGGATATGGTTCTCCATGCTTTTGAAACCACTGATGTGCAGTACAGATTAGGGTAACCGTACAGAGCTTTAAATGGTATTATAGCGCTATCCAAAGCTTACAACTAGAAGTAAGCAGGAAAGAGGACAGAGCAATGATATTTAACTGATGCCCTGGCCAAAACACATGGGAGAGATTTAGATCTAACGAGGTGAGATTTTGGTGAAAGAATAAGTTCAGCTGGTGGAGAGTGAATGCTTTAGAGGAGGGTTCAATAGGGCGAGGGGGGATGAAGACCTGGTGCAGGAATTTAAAAAACAGACTTAAAGCAGTGGTTCACTGAAAAGTCAAATCCTCACAAATTTTACCGTCCCCTAAATGTTGTCCATCAACCAAGACATTTGCCTTACATTTGCACTGGAGATATGAGGCTCATGTAGTGAACTTGCCTCTCAGTGCCACAATAGTTCCCAGTGCAGTATTTTCAGTTTTAAAGACGGTGCACCTTAGAGGGAGAAGAAACCCCACCCCCAGTTATTTACCAATAGCTGGTTAATGCAGAGGGAGTCAAAGTTGGTAATGTTACTGTTAGTAAGCCATGTCTCATATGTTTAATAATGGCTTTTATTAGCCTCTAGTGATGGAACTTTTGATGAATGAAAACAAAAAAGACAACACAAGGACATAGAATTGTGAATTCTGTCAAACTGATAAGGTTGAAGGACTCTCTGTTGTGCTACAGAATGCTTAACATAAGTGATGTATTTAAAGGCAGCTTATTCACGTGTGCTATTTCACACAAGCTTTGTGATGTCTGATGCAGTGTGACATGCTGTCATCCAACTTTTTGGATAAGTCTCTCTACAGCGCAATTTGATTTGAGGCAAGCATGTGATGATTTAGGCTCACATTTTACAAGAGGCTCAATAGTAGGATGTAAGCTTCCGTTGTTGGCTCAATCAGCCACAGCCATATAGCTCAAAAACTACTAGTTTTGGTCAAAAAAAGATAATAGTGAAAAGCAAGAGAGGGCCCTATCCTGTTTTACTGCATATATGTGGTTAAACAAACTATGTTCTGGTAAAAGGGTTGACTACATTTGGGGAGGTTATGAGAATTTAATCTTTTTTTTTTTTTACGGCATAGCCATTGTTTTCATTTCAGGATGCCTCCAAGGTCACTCTCTCACACACTACCTAAAATGTTTAGATGTTGCTGTAAGCTACTTTTTGACATTGGAAGACTAAGCTGAATTCAATGATCAGTAGCCATGTGGATGGGCCATCTATAAGAAACAGGATCTTCATACCACATGCAGGAGTAGAGACATATATATATATATATATATATATATATATATATATATATATATATATATATATATATATATATATATATATATATACACACACACACACAATATTATATTTCATATTATATATAATATATAAAAATGCGTTCAGTCTACTGTATGCAATGTTGCTGCTAAAAATACAAATAAACTAAATTAGTTATTACTACACATGGGATCAATATATATATATATATATATATATATATATATATATATATATATAATATGAAATATAATATTATGTGTATATATATATATATATATATATATATATATATATATATATATATATATATATAGATCCCATGTGTAGTAATAACTATTTTAGTTTATCTGTATTTTTAGCAGCAACATTGCATACAGTAGACTGAACGCATTTTTTATGCTTTGTCTGGCAAAGTGCGGATAAGCAAACAGCAGTTGTTGGAAGCCCATAAGGCAGGGAAAAGCCTACATAAGCCTTTTCTCATGCCTAGAATTGACCATGGAAAAATTATAAATGGCAGCATTCCCTAGTATGCACAAGACTTTCTGCCAGTATTTTACATATATTATGTATTATTATTTGAATACAAGTTGTGTAAATAACATTCTTACATGTTAAAAACTAGATTAACTCCCTGAAGTCAGAAAGCTTTCTTAAGTAGCTTAGGTATCATTAAAATGTCATGCCTGAAGTAGCATGCTACTTACTGCTGTGAACATAGAGCTAATCGCATCCTTCAACCACAAAAAGAAGCACAGTAGTACTAGCCACTTCCATTGTGAACAACATTTTCATTCATTCATTGTGATTAGCTGGTCAATGAATGATTGTGACTGTGCTAGCTAGCTTTGTCAAATAATTACTTGGTTCCCATTCTGTGAGCTTCTTTCCTGAGCTGACCTGTTGACCGCTGGTATAAAACTAGCACAGGTTTTTTTTATTTTTTATTTTTTTTATTTGGCAGATATTTTTGGATGCATTGCTGTCAATAACATCCCCGTGCCCAGAATGGCCAAAGGCATTGGTGCCTCAATGACAGTTGCCTGATTAATGTCCTTGTCTGGTACTGACTCAAATATATGCTGACAAAAACATGTGTCATGGTGTTTTGTCTGCATCTGTCAAGCTATGGATACGAGTTGGGAGTTATGATTGGGTTGGGTTATAGATACTGCTGTACCTGCTGTATTTTGATCCTAGGTCTCTTCTGGCACCTACTTTTTAGATATCAGTAAGGTGACTTTTTCAAAGTGAGTTGGTCATTTCAAACAGTCAAAAATGTGATCAGTCTTGACAAGCTACTACCCTCAAATTTAAATGCTAGTACTGATTCCATGAACATTTACTCATTTGAGCTGTTTTCAGTCGTGTTATCAAACTAATACTACTAATAGTACTAATACAAACTAATACACTAATCTGTATGTCAACTGTTGGAACCACAAGTAAAATATTGCTCACTTAATATTTCTGCATCCAAAGCTTATGTTCTGCCAAGGAGTCATATGATAGTCCATCTCCCCTTCGTTTCCCCAGCACAGTGGAATGTATAAAAAATATTTCTATATTCCATACTATAGTCAGATAAAGAGAAGTACTGGCAGATTGTTATAATACCCTAATGGTTTTCTTTTTCTTAAAGTATTCTGAGGCTTTAACCTAATATACCACAGGAAAAAGTTATCTATTTAATGTATTTTGATCAGTTTTTCATGCATATTATTTCTTTCAACACAGTTACATTTCCTGCACTTTCCTGGGGATATAAGAACAATAATAAAAATGTTTTGTTGTATTTTTTATTTCTATTATTATTATTTTTATATTATTATTTTCATACATACAGTGTTCCATGTATAATGAAATGACATTTTTTGTTGCATCTTAGTAATCATACTAGGTGCAGAGTGTCATACAGGAGACATTATCAGCATTTATTCAGGATCTAGTAGCATTTTTAATAAGCATTTAGGGTCCTTTCTCTTCATAAATAAAAAATGGCAGTTATGCATTAGGCCTAGTGCTTATTCACTATGACAACACAAAATATAACATTATTGGTGTGAATTGATTGAACTGATTTTTTTTTTTCTCTGTTCCAATTGATCAAATGTCTAAAAAAAATTAATATTGGCACATCGTTTATGATGAAAGTTAGTATTGCAGTATTACCTCTATGTGGACGATCCGTAGCATTCATCCTCTTGCATAGTGCACTAGGCTTAGCTTTTTAAAATGTGTGTACACTTAATTTCTTTAGTACTATATTTAAGAAACAATGTCCACCCCTGAGGGTGTCTGTTGTCTGCCAGTGGAGGTGTGAAGGGCAGGAGCTCTAAATAAAGAGAGCAGTAGGGGCTGAAGGGGGTGTACTCACTAGAATAATAGACTGACTGGTGATAAATAGACATGACTATGGCACCTGAGTTAGAGGAGGGGCCCTGGGCCTTTGCTGCCATGGTGACAAAATTCCAAGCCTGGACATTGGCTCTCATGTTCTGGCCAGCTGAAGAGAAGGAATACGGGTGGGGGTATAAAGAGCTGGGAGTTGTTCCTAGCAAACTTTCGAAAATGTTTTGTGAGGCTGGCAACTTGTAGATTCTAATGTGAGGTTTCACACCTTTGTCAACTTTGATATTTTAATCAAGAATTGCTGGATTTATGAAGATACCCTGGCATTATTCTGAAGTCTAGGCACTTGTTTGTGTGTTACTTACCAGTAGAGGTGAACACGAGAATACTTGCAAACCTCACTATGCCTGGTGTTGACTTGGACCTTGTTCCAGCCATGGAGGATACAGCAGCTCCCCTTGGCAGTCCAGTTACAGAGTGTGCCGAGTCTGGCCTGGAGGCTGTCATTGGGGACATTTTGGTGGATTCTGTGGTCACTGAAGATCCAGATGAAAAGGGCCCTGATGCTGATGAAGCCATGAGTGGTCTAGAGCTCATTCTGCAGTGTGCTGTACAAGAGATCCATTGTGACTTAAAGGTGTTCGGGAAGCGCATAAATGCACGCTTGGAAGAAGCCGCAGCTCATATGGCTTCAGCTATTGAAGCCATTTCAGCCTTGAAAGAGGAGAATTTAAGCTTAAGGGTCCAACAGGAGAAGCTTGCCAGACAGATACAGACTCTGTGTCATGTTCTTAATCTGCCTGAACCTCAGCTTCAGCAAGATCAAGGCCTTGAGGTGGTGAAAGATTCACCTGATCCTCGTTCTGAGCCCGTCCCACATCCTCCCACATTTGCTGTTCGTCGGTCATCTACATCTTCGCAGACGGGAAGTTTTTCCCGGAGCAATAGCACGGTATGGATCATGTAGAATGTATTCAATATTAGGACTTTTCTCATGCCCTCATTGAAACTGAGTCAAAGTGCAAGAGGTTTATGTTGCTTAAAGCAATGGTTTGACCACAAAAATATTGAATCATTGTCACCTTACCCCTGGTGTAATTGATCAGCAGCAATATATTTGCTTTTTCAAGTTTTGTAGTGGAGTGCTGCTAAGTAATGGAGGCTTATACCCCAGCAATCAGCACCAAAATCATTTCATGCTTGCCACAGACTATGTTGAGTTTTAATGAATCAAATACACTTGATTATGTGGTTTCTGACACACAAGAAATACTGTGTGACAATCTGGCTTCCAGATGCCAGCACTACTCCTTGCTAGGCAACTTTTGACTGTTTTTTTAGACTAATTTTTTTTTCTGATTATCCACATATGGGCAGAAATAGTCAATTACTTTTTTTGGCAGAACTATCGCTTTCATCAAAGAAGTGAGTAGATCACTTTTTTTTCAGTGAGGGGACTGTGCAGTTGCACTGTGTTTGTGGTTGAAGGGAGTGTGCATTTGTGTGCTATTATAAGTGGGTTGTGTTGACTGGCCACATAGGCCAAAAAAAGCATGCAAGCGCTGTCCCTAGATAAGACCAGCTGTCAAAGTGAGGGTTGACCTTTGTTGTCCCTCTTTTCATGCATTCTCCTTTTGCTCTCCGAAATGCCATACCACTGGGCTGTACAGCTTCATCCTGCATTGTGCTCAGTCCTGTGATTTGTTTTCATTTAATCCTTTAAATCAGAACTGCGGCCAATGTGCCAAATTTGGCCCTAGAAGGACTTTTGTCCTGAAAGGGACCTGATTTTTTGAATGGAGTTATGAGCTTTTGCTTATAACATCAGCAATGAACTGTGAAATTTTATAATCTAAAATGTTTAGGGGTGTACAAAATGTCTGTACTTGTGTTACTGTATTACTTGTACTGGTATTATGTTATAGATTAGCTTTTGCTGTAATGGTCCAAGTTGAGGCATACTGTATACCTCAGACATACTGTATAATTCTGGGTAGTGTAGTTGGTGTAGTAGTGAGTAGTGTTCCTGTCAGAAAAGTAATAATACATAAGCGAGAAATCTGATTCTATCTTCAGCACTCCTGCTCTGAGAAGCTTTGTGAGTATGGGCCTTGATCAATAAGAAAGGAGAAATTTTGTTCAATGTTTGAGAAGCTGAATCGCTAAAGGATTATTGTCAGCTTAGACCAGCTTCCACGAATCTCATTCTATGGGACAAGCCATGTTCTAGATAAAGGAGAAGTCAGTCCTTAGAGTTTTCTGCAACCACCTTGCAGTTATCAGTGAGAATGTTAGAAAACTACTGTAAAGGAAATGCATTCATGGAGTTCTTAGTAGTTAACGGTGCTATTAATTATAAGATTTGTGCCTGCAGTATATAGCTTGAGCTTAATGGGGCAGATGATGTGCATTTAGCTAAAATATTCCTTGGCACACTGCATTACTGATGACCCACTGTATAATATAATACAGCGACAACAGATGCTGGAAAAAAATAGGCCCAGCCTACAGGTATGTATGCGGCATCAACCTGAGTGGCCCCAGTGCCTTTGACAGCCAGCTCTTACATAATTTTGGAAATCTCTGAGTGATTCCACACACAGTCAATTGACTTAACATGGAATGTTTTGCCTCTGCCAAGTCTTTGTATAAACTTGGTGATTTTTAAACAGAAGACAGCTTATTTTTATCTCGTTGTTGGGTGCTGTGTTTTCATGTTTAGTGTCATCGCAAACGTGCATGTTCCCTCAAGATGGTGGGACAAAATCTCCTGGGAGCCTTTTTACAACAGAAGCACAACAAAGCCAAATGGCTGCCTTTAACACATAGTAGGTAGCCTTTCACAGCACCCTATAAAAAGAGTCTGGAGACTTGCTGTCTGAATGTATAGACTTTTTGGCCACTCCAAATAAATTCCAATGAACAGACTACATCTCATGGGTGCTTATGGAAACTCCTCTGTTTATAGCTGGTTCTCGTCTCCCATGTTCTCTTGTCATCACTTGAGACCCACACCAAATCCCTGGATAATTCTTTCTGTCCGTCACTCACACACACATGCACACTTTTTAACATGCGCTCAGATTCTTGATGCATTGGGAGGTCTAAAGGTTTGTCATTGTAAAATGTCAAATTCACAGTCTGATGTAATCAGAATGAGCAGTCTAGTTACTTCTATTGAACACAATTTTTTGCCATAAACATAGCTGTTATGTTAAGTTTGAGAAGCAGAATCCTTCAGGGATTACTGACAGGATGAATCTAATGGTACAGGACAAGCCATGTTCTAGATAAAACTGAAGTCAATCCTTATATTTAGTGCTAAACATGTGGCCTTACTTGTTTTAGTGTGGGCTAGCTGTGATGTTACACTTGTCTGCAAGAGCATGCAATTTCTGTGTGCAGACTGTCTGTCCTTCTACCTGGTAAAAATATGTGCAAATAATATAGAACAATAATAATCAAAAAAGAGTAGTCTAGTTATATGTAGGGGTCAATCAATTTTTCAGGGCAGATGCTGATCTTATTAGTAACTAAGGGTACCAAGAAGTGATACTTGGGGCAGATATTCATTCACCATAAATTTAATGTTTGTGGTATGAGAATTTACAATTTTAATTTTAGAGTGCAATGGTGTGCAAATCATTTTAATCTATTTAATGCCCATTTTGAATTTGATGTCAGTGACTTATTTTCAAAAATGTTGGGATGGGGCATGTTTACCACTGTGTTGCATCACTCCTTCTTTTAAAATATTGCTGAAATAAGCAAGGCCTTGCCTGAAAAAGACATCCAGATCATGGCATATGATGCTCCAAAGCCTGTATATATTATTCAGCATTGATGGTGTCTTCACAGGTGTGCAGTAATACACCCCCATACCATGGATACTGACTATTGAACTGTGTACTTATAAGCTGGAATTTCCCTCTCCTCAATAGCTATGAGGATGCGGCGTCCAAGGAGAGTTTCAAAATTTGATTGATCTGACCATAGGACACTTTTTCACTTTTCCTCAGTTTGTCTTAAATAAGCTTGGGTTCACAGAAGGTGTTTCTGGATCCTGTTAATATATAGTTTCTTCTTTGCATGCTACAACTTTAACTGACATTTGTGGGTGGAGTGACTGTTCACAGACACAGTGGTTTTCAGAAGTGTTCCTGAGCACATGCACTGATTTCCACTACAGAAAAAAGTGCCGCCTGAGGGCACAAAGATCATGGCAAGCTAATACTGGTTTTTGGCCTTGTGCCTTGCATACAGAGATTATTTGGATTTTGTGAATGTTTTATTAATATTTAACTGTAGATGTTGGGTTGTTTTGCTATTTTACACTGAGAAACGAATTGCTGCACTATTTTCCCACACCGTCTTTCACAGAGAAATTATCACTTCCCCATCTTTACTTCTGAAAGACTCCAGTCTATCACATGTAATGTGTGTACAGTCAGTTGTTCCTTTGCGATTGTAGCCCTCTCGGCTTCTAAACACATCTTAAATTGGAGGCTCTTGAGAAGCGCTGTAGCTTTCTGCTTTGCTGTTATTTTTGTTAGTTTGTTGTTTATTGAGTTATCAGTAGTTCTTCCATAAGCAATGTCCTGTTCAGTCTACCGAATTACTGGCATTGTCAGCATCAGTGGTGTGTTTTGCTTGCAAATGGTACTTCAGTCTTTATGTACTGTCAGTGATGAACAAGTTCACCATGACAGTAGCTGGATATATTTTTTATCAAGAGAACTTATTAAACTTATTAAAAACTTATTTAAGAACTTATTAAAAATTGTATAACAGTTTGTACTACAATCACTGTCATAGCATCATTGCACAAACAGCTGGGCTTCAGACTGCATTAATACAGATTGTTTGGAGGGTCAAAATTGTGTTGCACAGCTAAAAACTGTACTAACAGCCATCTTAAGCATATTTTTGTCCTTTTTGTATACCATAGTATTATCACATAAGCAAGTTTGTTGAAGAAGAACTTGGTGTGATTTAAAGCAAATGCTTGGTGATTTAGGCAAAATATGGCCTAATTCTGTTTACACAATGCTGGTTTACAACAGCTTCCATTACTGTAGCTAAATTAGCCACATAGCTCCAGTGCTGAAGTAAAGAAACAAACTTAAGCACATGTTTTTGACATTTGAGGGATGGGCAAAGTTGTGTATGCATGTTTTTTTCCTCTCTTTTCTTTTTATTTATTTACATATTTTCTTACTTATTTTGCCAGATTTTTTTGTTTTAAATCTTGGAATCCCTATTCACAGCCAGTGACAGCATCCACTACTGACCACTTCAGTCACATTCCAGTCCTATAACACATAAACTAATGTATGTTTCGTAACCCTAACCTAACCTCCCCGGCTGTTCCATGTCATGAGTGATTCACTTGGTGATTAGCAACGCCTGGCTCTGGAAACACGCTTCATCTCACCTGGCAGGACAGGGCGATACTAGTTGATCCAGAGAGTGGGACTGGGTTATAAGAGCATGCAAGCCGACCAGGCTCTCGGGGACATTCGCAGAAATCAGCACGCTTTCATTCCTGTTTAAATGTCAACCGGCTTCCATGGCTTTTGTGTAAACACAGCTGTAAGGATGGATCCAATTCGGAAACATCTCCCCCCCCCAACCCCACACCCGCCGTCATTCCTCCATGCATGTACACGCGCACACACACCATGCCGTTTTTCCATCTCCTCCATCTTCCATACTGCTATTGTATCCCTAATGGTAAAAGTAATAAATAGGCTGCCTACCCTGTGAAAAAAGCATATGAAGTGATGAAAAAAATCGGACACTGTAATTTGCTGAATGTTTTAGTCCCATGAAAAAAATCCAGACAACATTAGGCCTATAGTATTTACTTGATATTTTAAAGAAGCCTCATTAACAACTACAAAAAGTTATCGTATTTAAATACTACGCAGGTCTAAACTGTGTTTTTGTTCTGGTAAATTCTGTAGTTTCTTAGTTAAAACTACACAAGATAATAATAATAATAATAATAATAATAATAATAATAATAATAATAATAATGTATTATTATTATTATTATTATTATTTTTTAATATTATTATTATTATTAATAATAATAATATTAAAATGTTGTTTATATAGCACTTCTTATGCCGGTGGCAGCTCAAAGTGCTTTACAGACAGGTGATAAAACATAGAAGAGATCATTAGTATTTAATTAGAATCAGAAGAAAAGGATGATTAAATTACAAGATAAACACCATGAGACATTCAGTTTTAATTAAATGCTAATTTAAAGAGAGACATTTTTATCTGCTTCTTACAAGTGAGCACTGAGCTTGACTGTCTAATGAAAGGTGGAATTGAGTTCCACAGTTTAGAAGCATAATAACTGAAAGACTCTCCATGTTTTCTGTATTTTACAGAGGGTATCTGTAGAAGGCCACTATCTGCAGATCTTAGATTACATAATGGAACAGAAACAGACATTGTGATGTAAGCAGGTGCTAGGTTGTTTTAAGCTTTAAAGACTAGTAGCAGAACCTTAAACTGTCCTGAATGATACAGGCAGCCAGTGAGTGATGTGATCTCTCTTTTTTGTTTTTGTTAGGATGGGCGCTGCTGCATTCTATATGAGTTGTAAGGGACATATAGATTTATTAGAAAGTCCGGTAGGAAAAGCACTACAGTAGTCAAGTCTGCTATTATTAATAAATGCATGAACAAGGTTCTCTGCATTGCTCTGAGATAGAAAAGGCCTAACTTTCTTAAATTATAAAAAGCTACTTTAGTGATTGTGTTTATATGCGGGGTAAAACAGTTCTCAGAGTCTAAGATCGCACCCAGGTTTCGTACTTCAGGTTTGGTATAAGAAGCTAAAGAACCAAGTTTCTCAAATGATTTTTCTCAGAGTTTCTGTATCAACGATCAGCAATTCAGTTTTTTCATTATTTAATTGTAGAAAATTTTGTGACATCCACTGAGAAATATCTGACACACAGTCTGATCTTGATCTGGTCTAGTCTTGACCTTCAGGAGGAATAGAAATGTATAGCTGGGTGTCGTCAGCATAGCTATGAAAATGTATACATTGCTTCCTAATAACATCACCTAGAGGTAGCATTTACAAAGAAAAAAGCAAAGGCCCTAAGACTGAAACTTGGGGGACTCCACAAGAAACTGCAAATTGTTTTGATAAATGATTTCCTAGTGAAGCCATCACTTAAATATAATTTAAATCATTTTAAGGTCTACCCAACATCAAAGATGCTGGAGTAAAATTTTGTGGTCAACGGTATCAAAGGCTGCACTAAGATCTAATAAAACCAAAATAGAAGGATTTTGTGCATCAGCGCTGAGCATGAGATGCGAATCAATGCTGTGTCTGTACCGTGGTTGGAACAAAAACCTGACTGAATCTTCTCATATAAATTGTTTGATATTAGATACGCATTTGGTTGTTAAGACTTTAAAAGGTAGGTTTGAATTTGGTCTAAAATGATTTAGTGTGGAAGGATCCTGCTACTTACACAGTTTTAAAAGCATCTGGAAAACCACCTGTTGACAGAGAGCAATATTTTTACAATAATAAAAACATCATTGCGCACACAATCAAAAACCATCTTAAGGAATGACGTAGGAACAGGGTCAAGATCACATGTGATGGACTTAGTTTGTTTAAAATAATTGTGAGCTCCTCATAGTTGATGACAGGAAAAGATGTCGTTACTGACCTATCAGGAACATGGGAGCTTGTTTGAGTCTCCTGAGCTACATCCTGTTGTATCAGGTCTATTTTATTTTGGAAATGAATTGCAAACTCTTCACAGACTTTAGAAGATAAATCATCATTAAATGCACTAGCAGACAAGTTAGGGTTAATTAGTCAGTCTATGATGGAAAACAGGATTTTGGTATTATTTTTGTGTCTATTGATTACACTGGAGAGAGATGACTATCTGGATATTTTCATAGCATTATTATAGACTGAGATCTGATCTTTGAGAATATTATAATGTACCTGCAGTTTAGGTTTCCTCTATATGCGCTCTGATTTATGACACTTTCTCTTAAGCTGGCATATTTCCGCATTCATCCATGGATTTTTAAGAGTCTGCAAACTTTTCTTCCTTTTTATTGGGGCAAGAAGGTCAAGCCTTTCCCATAATCTAGCACTTAGATCGGAGACTAGATCATTACAGGATGGAGTCATATCTGTAGTTGCTGAACTATTATAGACAGTTTTAAAATTCTCAACTGTTTCTGAGCCAATGTAACATTTTTAAGAGTAACTTTTTAGGTACTTTTTTCTTCTAAATTGATTTGAAGGAAAAAACAGAAATTATCTGATATGAAAACATCTGAGATTTGAGACACCTTTGTGTTTAAACCTTTAGTG
The DNA here is from genome assembly GCF_015220715.1 of Pygocentrus nattereri. Lineage (NCBI taxonomy): Eukaryota > Metazoa > Chordata > Actinopteri > Characiformes > Serrasalmidae > Pygocentrus > Pygocentrus nattereri. The sequence goes on along the minus strand of NC_051230.1, from coordinate 24,731,819 downwards.
ATGACCAGATCCAAGACGTGACCTAACTTGTGGGTAGAACTGCCCATGCGCTGCTTCAAATCAAATGTCTCTAGAAGTCTAATGTATTCTAATGAATTACTATCTGAAGGACTGCAAGTTAAAGTCCCCAGACAGTAGAATCTTGACATAATTTGTGGACGCTACAGACAATAATTTTGCAATTTCTGACACATTTAATATACTAATTATTTGTAATATATTTAAGTATTTCACAGTTATAAATGGCTACAATAATTATGTTTCACTCATTATTTTGGGCAAAATAAGATTTATGGACTATTCAAAGAGAATTGTGGAACTGTATTTGAATATGTATTTGAGTATGCAGTAAAAGTCAAAATTTTTTATATAATTACACCAAAATAATTTAATCATTTAATTAGAATTTTTTCTGCATAATCATAATCTAATCTAATCTTCTGGTCAGAAATGTACATTGTCACCTTCTACTATAATGTGATTGTGCAGTCCTGTTTCTGCTGCTGTGACTTTGCAATGTCCTTTGTAATATAACAAAGTTTCTATCCATCTGCGTGCTATGATGAACAGCTTTCACTGCATCCTCTTCACAGATGGAGACGGAACCTGGCTTTACGACTGAACCTTCTGTGCAGACAGCCAGCGAAGCCCCTGTTGTCCCTAATGGCTCGTCAGTGGCCCAAGTGAAGAACGAGGTGCTCAGTAGTGCCAATAGCAGCAAGCTCACCTCTGAGCAGCTCGAGGCCATAGAGGACGAGGAGATCCTGGACAAAATGGTATTATCAGGAAATGACCACCAGACCAGTAAAGCTTATTGAAAGATTCTTGGAAAAAAAGTGCACCAAGGCTTGCATGGAATACACATGTAAAACACCTAATCTGAGAGTGGTTTTGTTTCTTCTTTTTTTTGCTGTAACAGCTTGATGACTCCAAAGATTTTGAAGAGCGGAAAATGATCAGGGCAGCTATGAGAGAACTCCGAAAGAAAAAGAGAGGTGAGTCTGTTACATTCCTAGAATATTTTCTAGAATAGGTTCAATTTATTGTTTTTCCTCTGTTTCTTTGTCTTTTTCCCTTCTGTTTCTGTCTTTTTCCGTATGTATCTCTGTCCATATGTGTGTGTGTCTCTCTCTTACTCTCTGTCCCCCTCTGTTTTTGCCTCTGTCTCACTTTGTCTGTCTGTCTATTTCTATCCCCCTTTGTATCTGTCTCTCTGTTTCATTTCTGTGTTTCAGTCTCTCTTTTCTCAATCTCTACCGGTCTGTCTCTGGTTGAGTCTCTGTCTCTGTCATTCTTTGTGTCTCTGTCCCCCTCTTTCTGCCTTTTTCTCTTGCTTTTGATCTCTCTTGATCATCCCAATGGTGGACCCCAATGGTATTTGCTATCTGCTCTCTTTCTGTTTATGTCCTCACTCTGTCTTTCCAATTTGCTCTCTGCCTTCAGAAGCCAGGTTGGGATGTTCTCAGGATGAGCTAGGTATGATGGCTTTTTGGCCATGCGTGTTTGTGGGGTTTTGTTACCTGATGTATGCATATGCCTGCAGCCTATTCACTCATTTTGCACTTGTGTTTAGGTATAATTGAGAGATAAATTACACTGAAGTTGCATTTGCATGTCCAACTATTATTATTAGTATTATTATTATTATTATTATTGGTACAGACCACATTTTTGAGTGTTTGCATCATCCAAGAATTCACCCATGTCTCACCTTATTCACTTTATTGGTTGTGTGACTCACTGCGATATAATTCTGCAAATTACTGTCAGAAGAAAAAAAAAATACATCTCTTTTTTTTTTTTTACCCTAATTTTTGGCTGGTAAATATAAGAGTGTGAAAGTTTTCACCTTTTGCATTCTGTTGTTTTATTTTGCGGACTTAGAAAAGAAAATGTACAGGTAAGACAGTCAAAGTCCGTCTGATTTAAGAGATCAGCTTACCACAACCAGCAGAAAAATGATCTGCCTCAGAACTCTGTTTCTGTTCTAGAAGATATTTCTTTGTGTTATTGTCCGTCCGTCCGTCCATCCATCCATCCATCCATCCATCCATCCATCCACTTCCGCTTCTCCGGGGTTCGGGTCGCGGGGGCAGCATCCTAAGCAATGAGGCCCAGCCACATCCACTAGCTCCCCGGGGGGGATTCTGAGACGCTCCCAGGCCAGCTGGGCGATATAGTCATGCCAGCGTGTCCTGGGTCTTCCCCGGGGTCTCCTCCCGGGTGAACTTGCCTGTGACACCTCCTGAGGGAGGCGTCCAGGAGGCATCCTAACAAGATGCCCGAACCACCTCAGCTGGCTCCTCTTGACGTGGAGAAGCAGCAGCTCTACTCTGAATCCCTCCCGGACGACCGAACTTCTCACCCTATCTCTAAGGGAGAGTCCAGACACCCTGCGGAGGAAACTCATTTCGGCCACTTGTATTCGCGATCTCATTCTCTCGGTCATTACCCAAAGCTCATGACCATAGGTGAGGGTGGGAACGTAGATCGACCAGTAAATCGAGAGCCTTGCCTTATGGCTCAGCTCTCTTTACCACAACAGACCGGTAAAGAGCCCGCATCACTGCTGACCCAGCACCAATCCGCCTGTCAATCTCCCGCTCCCTTTTACCATCACTCATGAACAAGACCCCAAGATACTTAAACTCCTCCACTTGAGGCAATAGCTTATCCCCGATCCAGAGAGGGCTCTCCACCCTTTTCCGCCTCGGATTTGGAGGTACTGATTCTCATCCCGGCTGCTTCACACTCGGCTACAAACCAATCCAGCGAAAGCTGAAGTTCACGGCCTGATGTCCCCAATAGGACCACATCATCTGCAAACAGCAGCGATGTGACCTTGAGGTCACCAAACCGGACACCCTCCATCCCCTGACTGTGCCTAGAAATTCTATTAAAAAAAATTAAGAATAGAATTGGTGGCAAAGGGCAGCCCTGACGGAGTCCAACTCTCACTGGGAACGAGTCTGACTTACTGCTGGCCATGCAAACCAAACACCTGCTTTGTTTGTACAGGGCCTACCAGGGAGGCTGAGGAGTGTGATACCCCTGTAGTTGGAAGACACCCTCCAGTCCCCTTTTTTAAAAAGAGGCACCACCACCCCAGTCTGCCAATCCAGTGGCACTGCCCCCGATGTCCAAGCAATGCTGAAAGGGCGTGTCAGCCAAGACAGCCCCGCAACATCCAGAGCTTTGAGGAACTCCGGACGGATCTCATCCACCCCTGGAGCCTTGCCACCAAGGAGATTTTTAACTACCTTAGCGACTTTGGCCTCAGAAATGGACAAGCCTATTCCCGAATCCCCAGACTCTGCCTCCTCACTGGAGAACGTGTTGGTGGGATTGAGAAGGTCCTCAAAGTATGTTTTCCACCGCTCAATGTCATCTTCAGTCGAATTCAGCAGCACACCATCTCCACTATATACAGTGCTAGTGGCACACTGCTTTCACCTTCTGAGTCGCCTGACAGTTTGCCATAATCTTTTCGGAGCTGACTTAGTCACTTTCCAAAGCAGGTTTTTGTTTTGGCGACGACTGAAGCTGCAGATCACTTGGCCTGTGGATACCTACCAGCTGCCTCTGGTGTCCCACAGGCCAACCATGCCCGGTAGGACTCCTTCGGCTTGATGGCATCTCTCACCTGGGGTGTCCACCACTGGGTTTGAGGATTATTGCCCCGACAGGCACCAACTACCTTGCGGCCACAGCTACAGTCAGCCACTTCAACAATGGAGGAGCGGAACATGGCCCATTCTGAGTCAATGTCCCTCACCTCCCCCGATATCTGGTCAAAGTTCTGACGGAGGTGTGAGTTGAAGAACAATCTGACAGGTTCTTCTGCCAGACGTTCCCAGCAAACCCTCATCTCACCGGGATCTTCCCCCACCACCTGATCCAACTCACCAGGTGGTGATCAGTTGACAGCTCAGCTACTCTCTTTACCCAAGTGTCCAAAACACGTGGCCGCATCATTGATCTGTGGCCTAGGGTGTCCTGGTGCCATGTGCACTTATGGACATCCTTGTGTTCAAATAATGGTGTTCGTGATGGACAAACTGTGGTTTGCACAGAAGTCCAAAAACTGAACACCACTTGGGTTCAGATCAGAGAGGCCATTCCTTCCAATCACACCACTCCAGATCTCACTGTCATTATCCACGTGAGCGTTGAAGTCCCCCAGTAGGACAATAGAGTCTCCAGGAGGAGCACTTTCAAGCACCCTTCCAAAGGATTCTAAGAAACCTGGGTACTCTGAACTGGTGTTCGGTGCATAAGCACAGACAACAGTCAGGACCCGTTCCCCAACCTGAAGGCGTAGGGAAGCTAGCCTCTCGTCCACCGGAGAAAACCCCAACATACAGGCACCGAGTCGAGGGGCTATGAGAGAGCCCACACCTGCCCACTGCTGCTCACCATGGGCAACTCCAGAAAAGAATAAAGTCCAGCCCCTCTCAAGGAGATTGGACCCAGAGCCCAAGCTGTGTGTTGAGGTGAGCCCTACTATATCTAGCCAGTATCTCTCAACCTCGCGCATCAACTCGGGCTCCTTCCCTGCCAGTGAGGTAACATTCCAAGTTCCAAAAGCCAGTTTCAGCAACCGAGGATCAGAACGCCAAGGCCCACGCCTTCGGACACTGCCCGATCCACAAAGCGCCAAACCCCTACTACTGCCCATCCCATCAGTGTAGCTCCTTCGGGCTGGGCCGGGCAGGGTACACAAGTCCTGTTTTATTTTTATTTTCATAAGGGTAATTATGGATCACACTTTGTCTGTGTGTTATTGTGTTAATCACACATTCAGATATTTCGAGTCTCGTTCAGATTGTTCAGGGATCATTCTAGGTCATTCTTTCTATGTAAAAATGAAACATTTTTACAACCACGGTTTCTTGGTCCTTTTCATTTTGCTGGTCAATGATTCTTAATTTTGCATTTGCTCCATCGTTTCTTCATCATCTTCCTCCCTGCTCTTTCTCCTCCTCACTCTTTGTCTTCCCTTCTGCTCTTCATTGCTGCTTTCAATCATAGACCAAAGGGAGAAGGAGCGAGAGGTGCGTCTGCAGGAGCTGAGGCAGCAGAGAGAGGAGAGAGCCCAAAAGACTCGGCCAGGTCCAGGTGCCGGGGAGGTGGTGATGAAGAAAATTGAGAAGTCTGCAGATGGTTCTACTGTTAGTGAGATTACTAAAACCAACCGCTTTGCCCAGTCAGGTGAATAACGGATGCTCAACAAATTCACATTGCAAAGCAGGCACATGAAAAAGATGCACAAATAGAAATAACCTGCAAATGGCTAACAATAAATCAGTACTAGCTGCCTCCTCATCATAATGTTGTGGCATACTTTCATTCATTAGCTTCATATTTAGTGGCATATTTGGACAAGTCCTTAATGATTTAAATGTCCCATAGAAAACACACTGAAATCAGCATATATAGTGCTAATTATACCTGTCACAGCCATAAAATATTAGCTTCTGATTAATTGCCATACAAATATTTAAATACAACCCCAATTCCACTGAAGTTGGGACGTTGTGTAAAACAAATAAAAACAGAATACGATGATTGCAAATCCTTATCAACCTATATACAATTGAATGCACTACAAAGATGAGATATTTAATATTCAAATGGATGAACGTTATTGTTTTTTGTAAATATTCAGTCATTTTGGATTTGATGCCTGCAACACATTCCAAAGAAGTTGGGACAGGGGCATGTTTACCACTATGTTACATCACCTTTCCTTTTAACAACACTCAATAAGCATTTGGGAACTGAGGACACTAATTGTTGAAGCTTTGTAGGTGGAATTTTTTTTCCCATTCTTGCTTGATGTACAACTGCAGTTGCTCAACAGTCCGGGGTCTCCATCGTCGTATTTTGCGCTTCATAATGCGCCACACATTTTCAATGGGAGACAGGTTTTGACTGCAGCCAGGCCAGTCTAGTACCCACACTCTTTTACTACAAAGCCACACTGTTGTAACACGTGCAGAATGTGGCTTGGCATTGTCTTGCTGAAATAAGCAGGGACGTCCCTGAAAAAGACGTTGCTTGGATGGTAACATATGTTGCTCCAAAACCTGTATGTACATTTCAGCATTAATGGTGCCTTCACAGATGTGCAAGTTACCCATGCCATGGGCACTAACACACCCCCATACCATCAGAGATGCTGGCTTTTGAACTTTTCGCTGAAAACAATTCAGACAGTCCTTTTCCTCTTTGGCCCAGAGGACACGACGTCCATGATTTCCAAAAACAATTTGAAATGTGGACTCGTCAGACCACAGGACACTTTTCCACTTTGCGTCAGTCCATCTCAGATGAGCTTGGGCCCAGAGAAGCCAGCGGCATTTCTGGGTGGTGTTGATATACGGCTTTCGCTTTGCATGACAGAGTTTTAACTTGCACTTGTAGATGGAGCGGCGAACTGACATTTCACTGACAGTGGTTTTCTGAAGTGTTCTTGAGCTCATGTGGTATATCCATTACAGAATGATGTCGGTTTTTATGCTCCCTTTATACCCAATCATGACACTCACCTTTTTCCAATTAACCTGCTCACCTGTGGAATGTTCCAAACAGGTGTTTTTTGAGCATTCCTCAATTTTCCCAGTCTTTTGTTGCCCCTGTCCCAACTTCTTTGGAACGTGTTGCAGGCATCAAATTCAAAATGAGTAAATATTTGCAAAAAGCAATATCCGTTTGAAGATTAAATATCTTTTCTTTGTAGTGTATTCAATTGAGTATAGGTTGAAAAGGATTCGCAAATCATGGTATTCTGTTTTTATTTATGTTTTACACAAGGTCCCAACTTCATTGGAATTGGGGTTGTATTTTTGTGTTGTTACTATTAAACTACAAGCCTAAAGTAGACAAATTGGAAGTTTTTTTACATAGGTGTTATTAGTAGCTCCCAGGTGATTACAGGCACAGCTCAATGTAACAAACAAGAAATTAAACAAACATTACTTACTTGCTGCCCCCTGAAAGTGTTATAGCACCAGATAGAAGTTATAAGTTACACATAAATGCATTTTCAGCTTTCTTTTATTTGCATGCGTTTGCCTCAACCCTACTGATGAACTGATGCTCACATATTCATATTCTGTTGCAATTGCAAACATGCAATTATATGTTTAAATTAATTGCAGTCATCTTAAATAATTGTGATCAGGTGATTATGTAATAATTCTGACAGGCCTGGTGCTTACACTGCTGACAGTGGGTCAGTGCCAACAGGCTTGTCACTGTAATGCTACAGCCTGCTATTGGATGCCTGCATTCATTTATTAGATACAGCATGAGCATATCTGGGTGGCTCCTAGGTTAATTGAACTTGCAAAACTAAAAAGAGCTGTTTGTTCAATACATGGCTAACAAAGAATGGTGCAAACAGTCTATTTACTCTAATTATAAACTTAGGCATTCGTTTTTTTATGATCTAGCATTTGCAATTTTTGGGATGAGCAAAAAGCATTCATCCTTTTTTTTTCTTTTTTTTTTTCTTTTCCCCCCCGCCTCTAACCATTTAACCTGGGTGTCTGTGTGCTTGTGTGTGCCTGTATGTCTAGATGATGGCAGCAGGATGTCCCGTAGCACTATAATGGAAGCTACTTATACACAGAAGTCTGACAGTGAGTTACTTCTTTTGTAACTCTTACAACCCCATTTCCAAAAAAGCTGTTTTTATTTGTGTTTTGCACAGCATCCCAAATTTTTCAGAAACAGGGTTGTATTTACAGATACATTAAGAAGAGTTTGCAACATTCTGTATTATCATTCACCCTCACTCTTCTATTCTATTTTGGTTTCAGGGGGGACCATGCAAACTAAATCCTACAGCTACTCCTCTTCTTCTTCCACTTCGACTAAGAAGGTTGGAAGGTGAGCAAATTATATTTAAACAAATACATTTCAATCACTCAAATCAGACTTTGTTTTATATAGATCTTGTATAAGAGCTACCAAAAGATGTTATCCACAACTGATTATTCTGTTCATTCAGTGATTTACAGCATGTGATTTAATCAGCTACCAGCTGACCTGAAGAGCAACTCTCACTATTCAATTGTATCTTCTTTTTGTGTGGAACATTTTACTATATGTCTCTGCAAAAATTTTGTATAATGTGAGATGCAATATCTGCTCCTGGTAGTTCAACATTCTGTGGTTCTATGTTGCATACACACAAACTTATTTCAGTTTACAAGAGAATACTCTTTCATTTTTTTTTAACTACAAACTGCACTTTATACTAATAGCCAATATAATAAACAAATGCTGAGAAGTCATGTATGTTTAAATAACCACCCATTATCTGTACATCAGCCAAATCTGTTACTGACAATGTGCCTGTGCTCAGAAGTTTGGAGATTTAGTTAATTGAGTTAGTTAAATGTTCCTTCCTTCTTGTTGATTGTGTTGCTAGTTCATTTGCTTGTTGATTTGTCAGTGTGTTTGATCGTGAGGATGACACCTCACGCAGTGGAGGCAGCTTGGCAGCACTGGAGCGCAGGCAGGCTGAGCGCAAGAAGGAGCTCATGAGGGCTCAGACCCTGCCCAAAACATCCACCTCCCAGGCCCGTAAAGCCATGATTGAGAAGCTTGAGAAGGATGGTGGAGGGTGAGCACAGCATCTTCATGACCATTCATGGCCAATTTATCATGCTCATGGGTTATATACTGGGTTATATATTATGATTTATTTAACAAAAACTGTTTTGCTTTGTTTTTTCTTTTCAGTGTTTTATGTTTTTATTTTTGTTCTTGAGCTGTGAAGCTAATGTGGCTAACAATTAATGGAAGCTTACAGCCCAACAATTGACATTGCTCAGACTACATACCTGAATTATCATACTTTTGCCTCACAACATTTTGTAGTAAAGACACATACGTTTAAAATATTATAATAAATTTTGTTTTTGCTTTTATAACAGCTCACCAGCTGCACAAGTAAACAAGGTCCAGCGCTCCACCAGCTTTGGTGTTCCCAATGCTAACTCCATCAAACAGATGCTGTTGGATTGGTGCAGAGCTAAGACCCGCGGCTATGATGTAAGGAGGTTAACAAGCATAACTGTTATTCTTAAGTGTCACTATAAAGCCCAAAACCACAACAACTAGCTGTATCTTTTATGGTGGCTTGTTAGAACTACAGCCAATGTTGAAAAAAAGGAAGAATTTTTTGAATTTTGCTTCACTATGCAATGCTACTTTAGTTTCATTACAAACATGCTGATAGACTGCATGCCTGTGCACTGTAGTTCTTTTGTAAACCAATTTGCTGTGTATTGCTTTTTCATGTTCTTATGGTCTTTTTTCCCTTTCTCCATGGTTTCAGAATGTGGACATTCAGAACTTCTCCTCCAGTTGGAGTGATGGATTGGCTTTCTGTGCTCTAGTGCACAACTTCTTCCCTGAGGCCTTCGACTACTCTGCACTCATCCCTAGCAATCGCAGACAGAACTTTGAAGTGGCCTTCAAAACAGCAGAGTGAGTATATAAATGAACATGCACACATATGCACGTTTGCTTACGTTCGCTTTAGCACATAGCAGATGCCCAAATGTTGTAAATGTTTAATGCTGCTAGTTAAATATTTAACAAATATTTAACTCTTGGGTATGGGATTTTAACCATTATTTCAGTGCCAATAAATATATTTCATCTTTTGATCTTTTAACAGATGAACACAATTGTTACTAATACGTAATAGTATTTAATAAAATTGCGTTGGGTTTATTAATGAGCAGGCCAACAGAATACTCAAAGTTGCAGATTGCCAACTTGGCCCTCTTCCATGATCTTTCCTGATTTACTATGCAGTCCAACACTGATATTGTCCAGAAACAGATCTTAAGGATTAGATTGTGTGCTAAAATAGTCAGATTTGATCAAATAGACTGTGGGTGTCTGCAGTGCTCTACAAGAAAAGATGTCCTAATGACACTAACCTGTAACCTCTGGTGCTTCTGATACTTTCCTTGTATTAAGTCTTCATAATTTACTTGCCTTGATGCAATGTAATGTTCAGGGAATCACTGAATAAATCGTACCGCCTCTTGCATCAAGGCATCTTTCGTGCCTTAGGGACTGTTGCTCAGTAATTGCTACTATTTTGTTTCCATTTTCCATTATACCTCCTATATATATCTACCCAGAGAGGTAACAACCTCTACAACTCAACTCACACACATCCAGCTGGACTCTAATGAATGACACAAGTGTGTCTTACGCTGGCTAAGCACTACTTGGCATCATTTAGTGAATCCTTGACTTGATCTCTTGGTTAACTGTGAATGGGTCTTCAGAGTCCCCTTGAACTTTTCCCTCTATAATTTTGTCTCTGGTCAGTTCTCCTTGCTCTCTTTTCTGCTGCATGTAGAACAATTCACTCACCCTGAATGACTAATATGACCACTGGGCTCTTACACATCAGTGGCTGTTAGGTTAATGCTTTGCATGGTTTATTGTGCCTATCTTGTGACCACTAACATGCGAAACGTTTGAGGAACCTGTGTGTATGCTGCAAAAAATATCTTTGCAAGTGAACCATTGTGAATGAAGACATTATATATAGTAATGTAGTAAAATTATTGTAAGATTATTATTATCTAACTCGAGACCTTTTTTACTTGGGGAAAAATTAGATTATTTTGCATCTTTCAAAAAATAATTAGATATGCTGGAAGTGAGAATTGAGATTACTTAGGGTAAAAAGGTCTAGAAATAATTGACCTGTCCATGCTCCACCCCCAAATATGTTGCCTGTCAATCAGATGTTTATCCCTAAAAACCCTGTTACACTGTGAAAAACAGATCCGATATATATCTGAAAGATTTTGACTTTTTAAACATACAAAATAATCTGATTTAAAATCACAGCCCATGCAATTTTACTTTGATACAAAATGAGTTGTTCTAATTTAGGTTTAAAAAGATTAGCAGCAAGATAGAAATGATCGCTGTAGCTTGCACATAACACTAATGATACAGTCGTATGCAAAAGTTTGGCCCTCTTGGTCGCATTGTATATTTTGTTGATTTTAAGTAAAAGTAAGTACACATCCCCAACAGGAAACACACCTCTGTACATTTTAATACAAAATTACTGTTTATTTGCTGAATTTAACATACATTGGGGGAAAAAACCAAACACAAAATGTGGTGTGGGAAAAATTTACACCACATTTTATTCTATATCTATGGAATTTCTGAATAACTTAGTGGATAGTCAGCTGACATCAGGGGCCGCCTAACTTGAGGGAGCTTCTTTGTCCTTGTTACCCTATTATAATCTCACGATTAGAAGCTAATTGTGTTGCCAGTCAAGATGTTTGCTAAGATATTATTTGTACAGTGAACATGAAATAACACATCACGTCATTAGTCACCGTTCTTCACTTTTGCATCTTTTCATCCTGATCACCCAGTGCCCACAATCACAACACACAAAACCCCCACACAAGGGATCACCTCACAACCTGTATTTGTGTCTAGCACTTGTATTTTTTTGAATAGATGACAAAAAAAAGTTGCTGTTAAAGTCCCTGGTGTCTTGTTTCTGCACCCATGTCCTGGAACAGAATTTCTGCACAGCAAAAATATCTAACAACAAAGGTGAATGGATGCCAAGCAGTGCTCCATTTGAGCTTTTGTTGTGTCTGTGCGTGTACGCTCATGAAGCATGAAAGCACATCAGAATGTATGTCTACACACATGTAATGTTGATCCTATTTTTGTGTGTCTCATTCTCTTTCTTTCTCCTTACTGTCCCCTGTCTCACCCTGATGTTTGGCTGCTCACTGCACACTTTCTTTCCTTCCTTCATCTTTTCTTCCTTCCTCTTTTCCTTCCTTCCTTCCTTCCTTCCTTCCTTCATTTCATTTCTTCCTCTCTATCTTTCTTTTCTTCCTTCCCTCCTTCCTGCTTTCTTTCTGTTTTTCTCCCCAATACACTTCTCCTTTCATTTCGTGGATTGCGAGTAGGAAGCTTGTGGACTGTCCCCAGCTTTTGGATGTGGACGATATGGTGCGGATGCGGGAGCCTGACTGGAAGTGCGTGTATACGTACCTCCAGGAGTTCTACAGAGGCCTGGTGCAGAAGGGCTTGGTCAAAACCAAAAACTCCCCCTAAGGTCCAAACTGACACTAAACGGTGAGAGTGGCATTTAGGACTTTCAGGAAACCACCTGACCAGTGATCATGGTTGGGCCAGGTTGTTGGGGTGGGCTGGGAAAGAAGTGTGCGTTCAGATTAAGATAGTGGAAAGGTGGTGGGGCATAAAATGAAGATGTTCATTTGAATGTTTTACCATTTTACTTTAAATGCAGTCAATCAATCCATTTGGTGTCTGACATGTGCTATTAAAATCTTTCAGAAAATCTCAGAAATGGACAAAAGTATGTTCCATAGCGAACAACAACAGTAGCAACCAAGATGGTCTTTAATTTTTTTTCCATACTTTGTCCATTTTTATTTCTAACAATGTTGTGCTTTTCAACTTGAGGGTGTAATTTGAGTGCTAGCTGTAACAGTTAAGGTGAGTTACAGTCTGCTTGCAAAACTCCCTGAATGTTTACATATGGAAACCTCAACCTGGACTCAAGAGCTGTGACAAGAAGTCACAGTTAAAACAAGTACTCTGCAAGTGCAAAAAAGGGGATAAAGACATTGGAAATTATCAACTTAAAAGGCAAAGCCAGCGCTGTGTATGTGTAAAACTTGCGTGGAGTCAGGTGATGTTCTTTATCAAAGCTTTGTTTGTCAGTTTCGGTGGATCAACATAACGTTCATATCAAGCGCCTGGCCACATTCACCATCTCTCAGTGTTTGCAAGAGTGAGCAGCACTCTGGGATCTGACGCCCAAACATGGTCTTGGTTTGTGCTGCATGACAAGAAGAAAGAGCACCATGGGATCAAAGATTCCTGTCATCCTTTATGGTCTTTGCTTTAGCTACCATTTTAAGATGCATGATGGAAACAAAACAGAGGCAGAAATCCTCTTGAAGTTGCAAGTGTAAATGCCTTCAGAAATATTAAATGCCAACAAGAAATAGTATGGTTGTGGGTTTTGAAGTTGTAGAATAGTCTGTTTTTTTTGGCATGTAAGTCAAAGGGATAATTACTCTCAGTTTTCTGTGAGTCATTAGTATAAAGTGGGTTGACACCGGCATCACCCACTGTCAAAAAATCACTTTTTACAGTACTATAGATAGGTTTGTTCCATGTATAGGTCATAATCATCATGCAAAATCCTGAGTTTATGTGGTAGAGGCAGTTGCATGCAAACGTCCACCACATCAAATTACATGTGAAAATTAGTGCAGACCCTTTGCAGAGAATGTTGTGCATATTTCAGAGTGTTTTAATTACTAATTATTTGCTAAGTTAAACAAATTTGGGAGGATAAAATCAAAACACAAAATGTAGCCTGTGCAAAAGTGATTTATTAATGTTTGTCATTAGTATTTTATTGTATTTATTTTCAAAATGCTTTTGTCAAATGTGGCCAAAAAATGGAAAATTGTGCACTGAAATGCCACTTATGTTTTTTCCCTGTAGAGGGTGTTTTAATTTTTTTTTTTTATTTAGAAAATCAACAAAACATGTATTTTGTCAACAAAAAAATTGTCTAAGAATAGTCAGAATCAAAGCCTAGAGAGGTGAGCCACCAACTGGAAGGTTGCAAGTTCAAATCCTAGGACTGACTCAGCCTGGAGCTATGCTGCTCTCAGGCTTAATATAGTTAGGCGGGAAAATAACTGATTTCTCTTGTTGGATCAGTAAAGTATGTAATATAGCCTTCATATCAGCCAAACCATGTTATCGGTCACGCCCAGGCTTTTCACAATTGTCATATAATTGTCATATAAATGATCACAGTTATTTGAGCCAATTTTAATTCTTTCACAAATGGGTTGAGACATATGTCTTACCCTCTTTTTATTTATATGCATGTCTGACTAGTGCTGTAACACTTAGATGGTAGAGGTGAGAAATGTTTTGTTCAAGCTGTGTCTGTCATTAGTTGGCAGCTGCAACGTATCAACAACTAGGAAGCAAATAAATCCCCCGCCGGTTTGGCCACTTTAGGTTTGTACTTCAACAGTTGCACTAAACGAACACTAAAGTAAACGAATTGCTGTTATTTATATTGTAATTGATACTCATGAACGTGATGGGCCTAGTTAGACCAAGGTTTCAAGTTTTTTGTTGTTTTTTTCCCATTGCTGTTTGTGGTGTGAGAGAACCATTTTTGGGCTGCCTGTAAATGTTTGCCCTTAAAACTCAAATGTTAGACTTGATGTTCCACCTAGTGGTTAGATTTGCAAGTTACAGTATTTTTTCTTCCTGTCTCTGTAAATATACTGACACAGCTGGAACAAGCCTTTTTTGTGAATGTACCTTTATTATTATCTTATCATTCCTTGTTTTTTTCAATCAGGGCCTTTGCTAACTGTATGCCTCTGTTGGAAGTGGAGGACATGATGATAATGGGCAAGAAGCCTGACTCCAAGTGTGTCTTCACCTATGTGCAGTCGCTGGTCAATCACCTGCGTAGATATGAGATGACCTGTCGAGTCCACTCAGATCACTGACCGCTTACTGACTCTGGCACTCCCCTCAAGCACATCTGGACATCCAAAGGCCCGTTCCACGATATTGCGGAGAGTAGAACTGTTCCCCAAAAAGCTTTTTCTTCCAGGTCTTGTAACCTAGTTTCAACTGTAAACAAAAACCAATGCATGCAACGTTGTGAGGTCAGGGGCCTCATGTAAGCCATATTGCTGCAGTCTAGGATCTACGCCAAGGCACTAATGCTAATATCATATAAATTACCATTAAAAGTTCCTTTACTGAAACTTATATATTCCATCATAAAGACTTTGTGGCAAAAAAATGTTTAATGGTAAATCCCAGAAAAGACAATTGTGTTGTACATCTAATGTCTAATATTTTATTTCTCATGCCAGTGGCATACAGTCAATTGAAGTGGATTGCCTATAGACCCATTTAAAAATGGCTTGTAACCTTGTTCTATGGTACCTTTTTGCTTTTATATGAATTCAGATCTGCATGCTTCACATGTTACTTGAATTTTCTTTTAAATTATTTAAGGTCATTTATCATCTATAAGGAACAAGTGACTAAGTTTGGAATGAGCACTGGTATGCAGATGCCACACTGCTTCATGCAACAGTACAGCCCCCTTTGTTCAAGCAGCAGCTGAACCTTTTAACATAAACGCATAAACGTTTCTTACAGTCGTTCACCATATTTGTTCAAAGTATTTGTTAATCGGTACTCAATTGTTAAATATTTTCTTTCAGTTGGATTTAAACAGTCCAGTTCAACAAAATGTAAAGGAGAAGTCAACAAGGAATTAGACAACCGTCCAAACATAGCCACATAGACAGTACAACGTACATTTCCCCTAATTTATGTTTTAGGTTATGAATATTTTTAAATATTTTTACTTTTTTCATGAACTATATTATGAAGCAAATACACATACTTATGAATGACATATGGCTCCTCAGTCAGATAAGTTATCACCCTGTTTAGTGTGTTTTTGCTTTTGCATATTTTTCAAGTAAGGCTTTTGAGCCCAAGCTTAATTTCAGCCATAAGTACATTGGGTACAGAATTGTTTAACAGTTGACAACTTGAGCTGAAATGATGTATGCTTTATTACTAAATTTTATCAGAAAAGTTTAAAGATGTTTTTATATATATTTGGTTCTTGTGCTAGTTTGTAACTAATTTTGGTTTGATTTGGAAATCTTATTTAAAAAAAAAAAAAGCTCAAAGCTATAGTAGCTTTTAATGTATATGGTAAGTGATAGTTTGTATAATATCGCAGTGATTATATTTGATGGCACCTACTGAAGACATTAACTACCAAAACTAACTATTTAATTGCAGGTTCAACACTTTATTATTTGGTCCATTTTTAATCTGTTGTCATCTTTGCCATTTATTGATTTTTCTGAAATGGCTGGAGGTGATCACAACTGAAAGTGTCTAGCAGTGTTTTGATGAATGCTTGTGTTAAAAATCATGGCACTGTTGGACAGAAAGTCCAGTCTGGTGTGAAAATATTTGATGTTGATCTCCTTAAACACAGCCCTCCATTGTTTTGCAACATTAACATTTGTGAGTGTACTTGTGTATAGTTTTTTTTTTTTTTTTCCCATTTAAAATCCCAATCTTTTTTTCCAAGAATGTCATTTTGACCTAACTGAGCTTTTTAGTATTTTATTTGTTTTCCAGATTTTCTGTTTAGCCTTAGCTAATAGCCAAAATAAGTGTTGTGTATTAGCATTAGCTCACCAAAATGCTAATTCACCCACTGTGCTGCACAGCGATGTTACTGTGAGGGGAGAAATAAACTGCCAGCCATTTTTCTTTCCACATGAGCAAAGAAACACCACATGGCACAGCTAAGATCCAAATCTATAATTTGAGCAGCACCTTTGTACTCTAGATAGTGTTATTTGCATTAGATTTGTTACGTGGCTTATGTAGAAATGCATATTTGTGGATGTGGTAGAACTTTCAAAGCCATAGCACTGCTGCACATTCACTGCTGTATGCAAAAACATCCTTGCCAAAATAAGCTCCTTCAAGGGAATAGGGGAAAGGCAGAAACATTAGGTTGAATCAAATATGGTCCGTATTGCAGTGTGAAATTCGCTGTCACTACAAATGAGAAAAAATTGACTGCCTGTCCAAGGGCCATTTTGATTGTACATGTCTACACAGAAGAGTATTGTTCACCCGGCATTCCTGTACACTGCAAGTTAATATGAAGTGACTATTAAACCTTTTAAGAAACCAAGTTTTTGCTTCTTTGTTCTGGAAGGACGTCTGCTTCCCATAATCGGGTACTGGCATACTGTTTTGCCCTTTCATTTGTTATTCTCAGCCAGAATGACCATTGTGTGCAAAACAATATTTTTAACAGAAAATGACATAAAATATTCAGAAACTAAATGCATGAGTTTTTTTCAGTGTTTAGTATGTCCCTTTTCCATAATTACAATTTCCGTTCTGTTCAGGAGATTCCAACTTTTCACAGGCATCTGCAGGGATATACTTCTTGTAGTTCAGTCTTAGATATTGGTTGCATTTTCTGCTTCTCACAGTCCAGTCAGTGACACCTTTGGAAACGTTTTTGTTGGGACAACACTATATAACTCATTGGTGGTAAAACTGGAATGAATGAGGCGGTTAAGGCAGCAGTAAGGTGCTCACAAGTAGTGGACAAATCAATTATTTATGCATTTGATGCACTTAAACGTTTGGCTGTTGTGTAATTTTCTGTTACATATATATTTCCTGTGCTCTATTGCAAAAAGAATCAAAACCCTTGTGCTGTAATTAGATCAAAAATATTTTATTTTTTCTCAGTGTTATCATGCTTTACACCCAGCACTCTATCGAGACCCTGCCATACACATCAAGAACGTACATCATCAACCCCAACCAATCAGACGATTTTATGGTTTGGGGCGTCATTCAGTTCCTGTATGGGCAGAAACAGGGTTACATATATGCTGTTCTTTTAATACCACAGACATGAGTTTAAGTGGATCAATGCACAAGCACACGTACTGCAAATGCAGACTTTGTAATAAAAAGTAGTCTGAAGACTAAATTATAGCAAGTGCATCACTCAAGTATTCCTAACTGACTTCTATGTAGACTATAAATCTTTATGTGCTGAGTCTATCTCCGACTGGGGTTTCTCACTAATTTCAGTCTGCGCAGGCAGTTTGGTTGTGTGGTGCTCTTTGAAGGGGCTGTCTTTGGCTGGTGAGAAGCGGAACTCCTCTGGCACTTCATCTTCAGGCTGTGCTTTTTTATAAAAGCCAAGCTCGGCTAAGAGTTCGTTGATCTCTGTACGGGTCATATCTGACAATGCGATCCGCTACAAAGGAGAAATGGAAGAAGAGAAAGAGTACAGCAGTGTTGATAACATAAAATAAGCATTCCAGCTCTGTTCAATAGCCAGACTGGATAGACAAGTCAATCTCGATGAAAGCGCTAAGCTTCATCATTTAAGAGTGAGGGCAAGTAATACAGCAAAATCTAACATGAAATCTCCAGACATTTTCAAAATACTTGGTATTAAATTATTTTTTATATATTCAAGTAAAAATTAATAAGGCAATGGCACAATAGGCTGATATCCAATCAGATGTTTCTATGCGCTGTATGCTGTCCACTGGCTACAATATATACTGCACTTTAGTCCTCCTTTGGGTGTGGAATATTGTGTACGTTTTCAGTTGCTAAGTTTTTGTCCAGCAGATGGCGCCAGTAAGAAACTGCAGTAAAGAGTCGAAGGCTTTCAAACAATCTTCAAAGGTGAGACAGAGGGCATTTCTACAGATGAAAGTCACTAGTGATGGATTATCTATGTAATATAGGTGCAATGATTGTGGAGACTTTTGTGCATGTTCATA
This sequence comes from Pygocentrus nattereri, assembly GCF_015220715.1. NCBI lineage: Eukaryota > Metazoa > Chordata > Actinopteri > Characiformes > Serrasalmidae > Pygocentrus > Pygocentrus nattereri. The sequence goes on along the minus strand of NC_051230.1, from coordinate 24,713,334 downwards.
ACATGTTGTCTCCCCTGATAGACAAAAAAAAATTGGTGATCATCCCAAAGTAACAGATCAAAAACTAAGTTTTAAAAAGTAAAGCTTTAAAAAGCCACAACATATTTAATACTAGTTTTATAGTTGTAAAAAATGCATTGATCTGAAGGTGATTATTTAATAAAAACAAAATCCTTAGGCTATAAAAAACAACTACTACTGTGCACACAGTTCTTCTAGGCTCATTAGAGCATTCAGTATAGTATACCTTTTAAAATAATTCTGAATTGTGCCAAAATAATCAAAGTCTAAATGGCTTTCTGCTATTCGCAAGTTTGTCTTTTTGCTGTGCTACCACAAGTTTAATGCCAAAGAAGAATGTCACCATCCAGTAGAGAAAAAAAAATCAACTCTGTTTCTGGTAGCATGACTGTCATTATTTTGACTTAATTCATCACTTTTTAAAAAAAATAAGTCATTGTTTTGACACAACTTTCATTTATTGAATACAGTGTCATTTTGGAAAAAAATAAGTCATCACGTTTATATAGTAAGTAAATATTCAGAAAAAATAAGTACTTATTTTGTAGATTTCAATTCATTTGAATTCAGTTGAATTCATTCAATTCAGTTGCTAAATCGAAAACATTGAAATGATGTTTATTAAAAACCTCATACTTGGTGTGAATGGGCTGTTTAAAATTTTCATCCAATCACAATCTTTAGAAACTCTCTGAACCTGAAATTACTTTTTATGTGTAACGAGGGGTTAGAGCCCTCAGGGATTGGAGCTGTGAACTGATATAGTTTTTTGTATGTTTTTCCCCCTAGACATATGTCATTTCTATCTGATATGTATCTAGGACTATTTTCTAGAAGAAAAATACCCAAACCACACATATTAAAATAAATCTGAAGAGGGAAAGAAAAACCTCTTTTTAGCCTTTCAGCCTGCTTTTTTATCATAACTGCTGAGCTCAGTATTGTCACTTACATCTAGCTCCTCGTAGTAGTGGTTTAGGAGGACAAGCTCAGGGTCTGCCCCAGGAATGTGCTTCATTACCAAGTTATGACTGAAAAACAGGCAAGTCAAGGAAATTGAGAGTTCAGTAGTTCATGAGTGGACAGGTACAGACTGGACGCTATAACACCGAGGCATTCAAATAATGTACAGATAATATTTGTATCCACACTTCATCTCCAACTGGTCACATAAATGGACCTCTGTTAGAGAGAAATCCAATTTGCATCAAGGCTGCTCATCTTGCATGCAAATCCAGGTAAATCTCTGCTGGGATCTGATGAGATGAGATGATGCCTGGTGCTAGAGAAATGTTTGTCTATGTGACAAACTGGCTTTGGTTTTTAGAATGCTTTTGGTCTAAGAAAGGACGTGGGCTGATGTACATAGCTTTAGCTTTTTAATCTAAGTAAGCTAGAAAAAAAAAAGAAAAAAAAAACAGTGGACGTGACAGATGTAAAAATTGTCTGGTAGCCTGATTCCATAACGCAGCGGTTCTCAACTCCAGCTTTTGGGTGCCCTGCCTTGCACAGTTTTTTCCCAAAACAGTATTTTCCCAACAGGGATTTCCCAGTACTGGACCCAAAAGTATTTCTGAAGAGCAGCTAGTGTAAAAAAACATTACTTGTTTACTTATAAACAACCAAAAATGATACGTGATGAAATACTAGATAATATTTTCATAATTTTGTTATTATTTGGAATTTCACTGATGGTGCAATTTCATCCTTGAATAGTTCCAGTTCACAATAACAATGACTTCCTAATAAATTGGTCAGTGCATACAAAAGCATGGTTTTGAAGGTAATTATGACAAAAGTTCTGTAAATTAATTGTTGTTACTATGCCATGTGAAGGATACTAAAGAGGGATGTCTTGGGTCACAAAGGCCTTGACCTGAGATTAGAGAGAAAAAATAAAGGCAAAATTAATTAGAACGATTAATATTGCAGTCAGTATAATGAATGGTTTGTCCAAAAGTACTACAAACACATCATGGGACTTTGAATCTGATCTATACATAATTTGATCTATACATGTTATACTGAAATAATGCAAGCTTACCTCCCTCAGCCTGTTCAACTGTCATCCCCCACAGGTCTGGAAAGAAAGACATTAGAATGAGAGAGAGAGAGAGAGAGAGAGAGATATCCTGGACAATCTGCTTGAGAAATCCTCTTTTAGAAGACAGACCTCAACACCCTGAAGATCTTTGAGAACATACTGTCTCGTCTCAACACTCTCTGGATGTATGTGTACTCTCCAAATTCTGCATAAACTTTTTTAGAACTGGAGTTCAAGATGCGATTAAAGCAAACAGGGGACACACCAAATAGTGAGACATTAGTCTTAAACTGTAGAAAGAGTCATCCAACTCAGCCTGTTGGGTCCTATTGTATTTAGGACATCAACAGCCCTCAGGGGTCTGTCATTGTCTACCTGAAAACAGCATTTAGAACAAAGCCTCAGAAAAGCCAGATCATGTCTTGAATGGCTGACACTGCTTCATATATATCTAATTTCACATTCCTAGTTCCATTCGATCCATCCAAAAGCAAGGCCTTTTGAAAGAAAACAGTGTCACTCGAGCAAATTCAGTTTCTGCAGGTAAAGTGACACCAGTACTTTGTCTCATTCATGAGTGGATTCATCACTGCACATTGCTACTTTTCTAGCTGTAATGGCTGCTTTTCATTCACAGCTATGAAACTTAAAACAAATACTGAACTACATTTAATTGAGTTTGGAATGATCCATCTTTGGTATCTATTGTAAAGATTACGATTTAGAGGAATGTGGACTATATATTCAAGGGGGGGAGGGAAAAAAATAACGGGAAATATTACGTCACAGCAATCTTAAATAGACTTCATCTTTAGGACTATGCAACAGGAAGATATAACTGCAGGAAATAAAAAAAATCAGTTGCTTGTAAAACAATTTAACTGTATTAATCGCTGAGGAGATTTTACTCACCTCCACTTTTGCCTTGGCAAGTCCATCGAGCTTTTTTAAGTCCACTTCATAGGTCAAGATGAGAGAAGGAAGCAGCAGCGCAGCCAGAAAAATCGACCACATGATGCTTCATGCGGCTTCTGGAGGTACTGGGGGTGATGGAGGGCACTGCAGGTGGTCGCCGGCTGTACTAACCGCAGTAAACCTGGAAAGATTCGTAAATTCCTTAAACCAAAATGTCACGTCCGAGCTCTGCCACGTAAAACATCTTCCTCTCTCAGAAGGAGGCGGAGCAGAGCTTGCATGCAGCGCTGAAAACATTGGCCATCTATGAGCATGCGCAGTGCACGAGCATGTCAAACGTAGACTGCGCTAAGAAGCTGCACGATATTCTGTGTGAAAAAGGTCGCATGCATGTCCTACTGCAAGTAGTCTTAAATTACAGAGCTGCCAATCGCTGGAAAACCTCTCTGCATCAAAACCCTCGGCCTCTAGAGGTAGACAGAGAGCTGATTTTAATCGCCCCCGGAAATCATTCAAATGTACGGAAGTAAAGAAAGATGTACGGTGCTTATTTGGAATAAACAGAGCCCAACTATGCTTCTCGTACAATAATACAGTCTGTATTACACTGCGGTATCATAAAAAATACTGTACAACACTCAGAGCCAGCATGGAAAGCTTTGGTTGGCTGCTGGTTTCATGTGGTCCAAGTTGGTCATTAATAACAAATTCTTGCTGGTCTCAAGTGGCCAAGGTAGTTAACCACCTTGATGTCCTTTGCAGAAACATATCCTATTCTGGTCCACTGTTTAAGCTGGTAGACCAGCTAAGTCAACCCTAGATAAAATGATCTACCTGTTTAGTCAAGCTGACCTTTCTCATAGAACAGCTTAGTCAAGCTGGTCCTGCTTGCAGAGCAGTTAAACCGTTACAATCAAACAAAAAACTACCCTATGCTATGATTTAGCAGTTTAACCAGATTGAGATGTGTTTTTTTCCTGGCAGAGTTCTGCTTAACCACTTACTCTTTAAAACAAATATTTTGATAATGTTTGAAAAAATTAAAGTATAAAGATGTTTCCTTAAGAATAACTAAAACACTTAAATACACATTCCCTGTTTATTTTTAGTGTTCTCTTTTAGTAAGAAACATGCCTATACAACTACCAGGTGTTTTTGTCTGCTGGATTATTCTTGTAACTTTCACACATTGCCAGTATTCATGAATTATTTGGAGTTCTTTTTTAAGCTTGAATTTGGAGTAATACAATATTGATAACATATCTGATCTGTTTCTCATAGCAAATATTAGGAAGACATCTAGAACCGTCATCCCTTTTACTGCCACATGGTATGCACCTCATTAATTTTCCAAAGAGGTCTTCTCGATCCCCTGCTATTCAGGAAGACTCATGCAGTGTTGGAGATGTGATTTTTCTTGGTCACTGTTGATACTGTCAGAATGAGACTAGCTTTTTCAGTCACCTGCACTCACAGCACCAAACAGCTTAAGCCTTTCCCATGTACCCTTTTCACCCAGTGCAGTGTTGTCCACAAAATCCAGGAAACCTCCAATGAACTTCATGCTGCTTTCCTTTCAAAGCTGTCAGAATCAGGAGTTAGTTTAATTTCTGTTATTTCAACACATCTGTTTAATTCCATACATTACCTACTTAATATGTAACCCATCTTAACAATGTTCATCATGTTATTTATAATGTTCAAAGACATTAAAGTCTCAGGTCAGGTTTCTGTATAAAGCGGCTGCTAGTAAGTGGCCAAAGTTGTCACTAGGTAATAAATAACAGTAAACTATATTTCTCAACAACACTTACCTTATGAAAAAGCTGTGAACACCTCAGTAGAATCATAGCATTGCTCAAGTCTTGTAATAATGGGGGCAGTTGTGGGCTGGAGGTTAGGGAACCGGCCCTGTGACCAGAAGGTCGCTGATTCCATCCCTAGAGCTGACAGTAGATGATTGAGGTATCTTTGAGCAAGGCAACTAACCCCCAACTGCTCTGGGGGGCACTGCGGATAGGACTGCCCACTACTCCGGGCAAGTGTGCTCACTGCCCCCTAGTGTGTGTGCTCACTAGTGTGTATGTGGTGTTTCACTTCATGGAGTTAAATGCGGAGGTGAAATTTCCCTGCTGTGGGATTAATAAGGGTCACTTAATCTAATGTCATAGTGTATCACGCCTATAGCAATTCCTACAATGATGGACATCTCACTGTGTTTTGAGTTGAAGTGTGTTGTATGTGTTGTGTGTTAGGTGCTCCACTTACATTATAGAGACACATTGTAGTTATACAATTACAGACTGTTGTCCATTTATTTTTCTGGATACTTTGTTGGCCTTCTTTTACCCTTATCTTCAATAACCAGGACCCTTACAGGACCACCACAGAGCAGGTATTTTTTGGTGATGGATCATTCTCAGCACTGCAGTGACACTGACATTGTGGTGGTGGATGGCTAACACAAACTATCAACTATCTGAAATTGCATTATTACTAACTGCACCTATGTGTGGTAAGTGGACCGGATAAAAAGAGTGTAGGCTCAAAAAGGTGCACTGAAGTGGTCAGTCAGTGCATAATGAAATTAAACAAAATGAATGCATTTTGGAATGAAGTCCTAGTAAAGTCTGAAAAGCACACATATTAAGTCTTTAACACAAAACAGATTTTCTGACAGAATACTGAATTCTGTACAGAAACACATTTCTTGTTCTCATTACCCTTTTGGAGATGGGAGGTTTTGTTCAAACAGGGTTTGTTTTGGAAGTTTTTGTAAGGTTTTGTTCACACAAGGACATTTTATTTCTTTAGATGAAGACTTCCATTCCAAAATGATGTATATTTAGAACAGTTTTGGATATAAAGATGTTACAGTGAATGATCAAATATAACACATTTGGTCAAAAAACACCTTGATTTTTTTGACAAAATGTGTTCTACTTCCGCGTTCATCATATCATAGATCTTTATATCCAAAATTGTTAAAAATGTACAGCATTTGGAAATGCACCTCTTCAATTAAAAAAATATAATGGTCCTCTTTGAAGAAAGGGTGGTACGGTAGCACAGTGGGTAGTGGCGTTGCCTCACAGCAAAAGGGGCCTGGGTTTGATTTCCCGGCTGGGTGACCAGGGTCCTTTCTGTGTGCAATTTTAATGTTCTCCCTGTGACTGCTTGGTAAACCAGTTTCCTCCCACAGTCTAAAGACATGTAGTTGGACTGTCCAGGGTGTTTCCTGTCTTCTGGCCAATGACTGCTGGCATAGGCTCCAGCTTCCCAGAAGGAAAAGTGAAATGGAAAATGTGTGCGTTTGAACAAAACCTTATATCTCCAAAATGGTTGCTTTACAGAAGATGGGAAATATTCTTAATTCTGAATGAAACTTAATATCTTATTCTAAGTCATTTTTGGAGCATTTCTCTTGGTCTATTTGTGATGAAATTTTGACACATTGTAAATTGGCCTGTTCATTTTATGTTTTTGGTTTTGCCATTGGGGTACTCTTGTACAATTTAATTTTTAAAAAGTATAATAATGATGATAATAATAATAATAATTGTGATTATTACTGTAACATTGAAACTTATGCTATAATTTTTCATCTAAGCTGATTACACCAAAATCATTATTTATGTTGAATGTGTTCTTGAGCTGAACTGATTACTGGTTTTATATTTATTTTGTTTGCTTTGTTGTTATTCACATTTTGAATTTCATGTTTGTCCTTCAATGGTTTCAAAAATGCCTATAAGGATGGCTGTTTTATTTTTAAGATTTGCTCATGCTCTGCAAGTGTGCATGTTGCCATATCTCTTTAGCTGCAGCTGGAGACCAGAGACTTCAGTGTTGTGTGCACCAGAGTGTGAAATGTTGCCTCAAGAAAACACTAGTCTGCTCTGACCAGTGGCTGTTTCAGCTTACATAATAATACAACAAACAAGAATGTTAAACGTAGTAATGCTTACACAAGCTGACTTTTATGTGCTACCTGTTTCTGACCACAGAACAGGCGTTAGGTGGATGTTTTGCATATTACGTATGCAAATTATGTAAAAATGTTTGTGATGAAGTGGGTATGTAATGCTAATCTTCTGAAATGTGCTAGTGCCATGCACAAAGCAAAGGATTATGAGCTATGAAGAAAATTAAAACACTGTCTTCATCATATAAATCATCCACTAAATTATGCATACACTCA